>NC_057728.1:12836792-12884479 GCF_004010195.1 Chiloscyllium plagiosum
ATTTCCCAGTGCTCTTGGCCACTTTATAGGATCTTTCTTTTTCTTTAATACATTTCCTGACTTCCTTTGTCAGCCATGGCTGTCTAATCCCTCCCCGGAAAAACTGTCTTTTCTTGGGGATGAACCTCTGTACAATGTCCTCAATTATACCCACAAACTCCTGCCATTTTTGTTCTACTGTCTTCCCCGATAGGCTCTGCTTCCAGTCTATTTTCGTCAGTTCCTCTCTCACGCCCTCATAATTACCTTTATTTAACTGTAACACCATTACATCTGATTTTGCCTTCTCTCTTTCAAACTGCAGACTGAACTCTACCATATTATGATTGCTGCTTCCTAAGTGTTGAGGAGAAAGTGAGGTCTGCAGATGCTGGAGATCAGAGCTGAAAATGTGTTGCTGGAAAAGCGCAGCAGGTCAGGCAGCATCCAGGGAACAGGAGAATCGACGTTTCGGGCATAAGCCCTTCTTCAGGAAGGGCTTCCTAAGTGTTCCTTTACTTTAAGATTTTTTATAAAGTCTGGTTCATTACATTGCACTAGGTCCAGAATAGCCTGCTCCCTTGTGGGCCCCACACAGACTTCACATCATCCGACGCTATGTCATTCAGTGCCATAGATTTAATTTTGTTCTTAACTAACAAGGCAACCCCGCCCCCTTGCCCGCCTCCCTGTCTTTTTGATAAGTTGAAAATCCTTGGATGTTTAACTGCCAGTCCTGACACCCCTGCAACCACGTCTCTGTGATGCCTACCACATCATAATCATTCACGATGATCTGTGCCATTAGTTCATCTGCTTTGTTACGAATGCTACGTGCATTCAGGTAAAGTGCCTTAATGCTAACTTTCTTCTCATTAGAGATATTGGAAGTCATAAGACGTCCTAAGTTATCCTTCCTTTTTGCTGCATTCCCAGTTTGCCTCATGTTTAAATCCGCCTGCACACATGCTATCCTGCTGCTTATCTTTCCATTTAACTCCATACTCTCTGTCGCTTTCACTTTTCTTTCCCCCAACTCAGAAGTTTAAAGTCCTACTGACCACCCTATTTATCCTCTTCGCTAGAACATTGGTACCTGATCGGTTCAGGTGGAGACCATCCCAACGGTACAGATCCCCCCGGTTCCAAAACTGATGCCAATGCCCCATGAAGTGGAATCCCTCTTTCCCACACCAATCCCTTAGCCACGTGTTTACTTCCCTAATTTTCTTATCCCTATGCCAATTGGCACGTGGCTCGGGCAGTAATCCGGAGATTATGACCCTTGAGGACCTGTACTTCAATTTCCTTCTTAGTGCTTGATAATCCCCAAACAGGTCCTCTACCCTAGCTTTGTCTATGTTGTTAGTCCCAACGTGGACCACAACAACTGGATCCTCCCCCTCCCCTTCAAGCCGGTCGGAGATGTCCCGCACCCTGGCACCGGGCAAGTATTTGAAATTCCATTGCACACACTCTGCTCAGTGTGCAGTTGGGAATCTCTTTAATTTTCCTTTATCTATAAAGAAGAATGTCCTATATCTTAATAGTTAGACAATTGGTTACTAGGCAAGGTTGTTTACACTTTGTCAATTGTGCTGGCTATCATAATTCCTTTCCCATTGATGTGAATGAAAGTGCAGCAATGCAATGCAAAAATTTTGTTGCTCAACGCTTGATATTCATTGATTTGACAGTACATACCATATGTTCTACTTGACTGTTTGAGCAAGGATAATGGGTAACACTGTGATATGTGTCATTTCCCAACTGGCAGATATGTCTTGAAATAGTTTGCCTATGAAGTGCAGTCTGTGTTGGATACTATCCATTCTGGTATGCCGAATAAACTGAAAATAGCTCTCATTGTGTTGGTGATGGTTGCACTCATTCTGTGGTTAAATTGCTGAACAATGGGAAATATGAAAAAGTAATCCCTTACAAGGATGCAATGTCCCCCATGCATGGTAATTAAGTCTGTTGCTATTTTCAACTATGAAGTGGATGGAATAGTGTGTGGATTTTTGTTTTCAAAAATGGTTTATCATGATATACTAAGTTCATCTCTATATGGCCAAAGTGAACATGCTGTCAGGTTTTTCCTTCATGCTGTCAGGTCATCCTGAGTTAATGATTGTTGTGGTTCTGTTCGCCGAGCTGGAAGTTTTTGTTGCAAACGTTTCGTCCCCTGGCTAGGCGACATCATCAGTGCTTGGGAGCCTCCTGCGAAGCGCTTCTTTGATGTTTCCTCCGGTGTTTATAGTGGTCTGTCCCTGCCGCTTCCGGTTGTCAGTTTCAGCTGTCCGCTGTAGTGGTTGGTATATTGGGTCCAGGTCGATGTGTTTGTTGATGGAGTTTGTGGATGAATGCCATGCCTCTAGGAATTCCCTGGCTGTTCTCTGTCTGGCTTGCCCTATGATAGTAGTGTTGTCCCAGTCGAATTCATGTTGCTTGTTGTCTGCGTGTGTGGCTACTAAGGATAGCTGGTCGTGTCGTTTCGTGGCTCGTTGATGTTCATGTATGCGGATTGTTAGCTGTCTTCCTGTTTGTCCTATATGGTGTTTTGTGCAGTCCTTGCATGGTATTTTGTACACTACATTAGTTTTGCTCATGTTGGGTATCGGGTCCTTCGTTCTGGTGAGTTGTTGTCTGAGCGTGGCTGTTGGTTTGTGTGCCGTTATGAGTCCTAGGGGTCGCAGTAGTCTGGCTGTCAGTTCTGAGATGCTCCTGATGTATGGTAGTGTGGCTAGTCCTTTTGGTTGTGGTATGTCCTCGTTCCATGGTCTTTCTCTTAGGCATCAGTTGATGAGTTAATGATTCTTTGCAACTCTTGCTAATCTTTGGCATTGATGGTTTTCAACTGATTGTGTAACAGTTTTATCAAAGCAGTGAGTTTTGGTTGTTCAAATAAGATTGTTCAATCTCTCTGGAGTCTGGATGATGGTAATTGCCATATAGCTTTGCTGTACCATCTCATCTGAGAGCCTTTTTTTTACCATGTATAACTAAACTGTGCCCTAGTGGCCAACACTGCACCTATCCTCATCTCTAACTGACTGGATCCCATAACTGAGGATTATAGTTACCAACACCTGATCAAGAGGATTATTTGACCTTTTTCAACTGCTCTTGTTTTAGCAGAATCTCCAAATCCTATCACCCCCAACTATCTCATTGGACAAGGTAAGAAATCAGTGGGAAACAATCACTTCCAAATTTGCAAACTATCCTGACTTGGAACTATACCATCATTCCTTGATGATCATTGGAATGGCAGTAAATTCTGGCCTTACCAGTGATGCCCATATTACCAACAATGATTTAAAACACTGTTCAAGAAATTGGGAACAAATTTAGTCATTATTTATGACCAATATCCATTTAATTATTTGATTTTCAAGGCTTGCACATTACAGAAATTATTTAATTTTTAAAAAATCACATAATTATTCTAATACACACATCCTGTATTAATATGATGTTTTGTTCCTAAGCGTAACGTGTTTCAAAATATTGCGTGAAATATTACGACCAATGAGTTAAGGTATTAAATACCATTTGAATCCATTGGGATGATACCTTCTGTCCTTCATTATAAATGATCCTGCCCAAGAGGAGACCTCTTGTTTGGCTTTAGAGAGATCGCTTCATAAAGGGAAGATGCCTTGAATGTGCAGCACAAGTCAGTTCACAGAAAACCATCAAACCCCTTGAAAATCTTGACCTCGGAACTGTGCATATTGATGCATTAATTCATTCTCAGCATTGTTGTCTCTACAATATGTGGCACGGTGGCTCTGTGGTTATCACTGCTGCTGCACAGCACCAGGGTCGAAGTGACTGTGTGGAGCTTGCACATTCTCCCCATGTCTGTGTGGGTTTCCTCCAGGTGCTCCGGTTTCCTCCCACAGTCCAAAGATGTGCAGGTCAGGTGAATTGGCCATGCTAAATTGCCCATAGTGTTAGGTGCATTAGCCAGAGGGAAACGGGTCTGGGTGGGCTACTCTTCAGAGGGTCGGTGTGGACTTGTTAGGCCTGTTTCCACACTGTAGGGAATCTAATCTGAAACCTTTGAGGCAGACTTGGGAATGATAAATGGTACAACTGGACTAAAGTGATTCCTGATTTCTCAGGAACATTACAAATAAAAATAGCATCAGGCAACTTTTCAAGGAAGAATTATACATCATCTTGTAACTGATCATGCTGATCATTCTGCTGTTCTTTGAAAAATCTGTTTCTTTAGAATCACAGCTGATGGGTGTCATTGTTTTCTTTAAATTACAGTAACAATGAAGAATGACATCCTAAAGCACCTCGAAGACTGGCTGTATTTTTCAAACACCACACTCTTTGACTCTGATCTCCAGCACCTGCAATCCTCACGTTCTCCTAATTTATTTTAAAGCACAAGACAGTTTTTAAAATTGCATTTATTAAACAAACCTGTAAATATACAAATTAGGAGCCATTTGGTCCTCGTGCTTGCTCTGTCATTCAATGAGATCAAGGCTGATCTGTTTGTGTTTCAAATCTCTCATTCCAATCTATCATCAATAACCTCAATCCCCTTATCTAACAATAATCTATCTACCTTCACCTTCAAACTATTCAATGACTCCACCTCCACCACCTTCTGTGTGTTTCAAAGTCACACACCACTTTGAGAGAAAATGTTTATCTCCATCTCTATCCTAAAACAGTGACCTGTATTTTTTTAACAAATGCCCCTAGTTTTGAACTCACCCAGAAGAGGAAACATCTCTTACACACCCCTGTTTTAAAAGTGTTCAAGATCTGATTTACTTCAACTGAGTCACCACTCGCTCCTCTAAAATGGAATTGAATCAAACCCAGTCAATCCAACCTTTCCTCATAAGTCAAATCATTAACTCAGGTAGAAGTCTAGTAAACCTCCTTTGAATGATATCCAATACTTTTACATCCTTCCTTACAAAGGGTGACTAAAACTGCACAAAGTATTCAAGATATGGTCTCACCAATGCCCTGTGTAACTGAGGAGGAACATCCTGATATTATGTTCTACTCCACACATAATAAAGAAGACCATGTCATTAGCCTTCTTAATCACTTGCTGTATCTGCAAACAAGCTGTGTGTCGTGCATGTACTACAACATTGAGATTGCTCTGCACTTCAGAATTCTGCACTCATTCTCCATTTAAGTAATATGCTGCTCTTTTATACTTCCTGTCAAAATGAACAACATCTAATTTTCACACATTATAGCTCAGCTGCCAGATTTTTGCTATTCACTCACCTCGGTATATCTGACTGGATCCTCTTTATGTTCTCTTCACAACATATTTTATGATTTATATTTGTGTCAACTGCAAACTTATTTACCATGCCTTTGCCCCCCTCATCTACATCAGTGATATAAATTGCAAGAAACTGCAGGCCTAGAACAGACCCTTGTGTCTTGACTTAATGGTTATTAAATTTTATATAACCTGAAAGATAAACTTAATCAAAATCTTCAGGGTGCTGAGTGTGTAACCCAGTTGGAATCCCACTTCACTCCCAAATTGATGGGACCCTTGTACCTCTGTTACAGCCAATTTGCCTCTTTTCACTGCCTGGAAACTTCTGGTCTGACAATTCCTCTTACATTAGCCCTGCATCCTCTAATGGATTTGGACAGTTATTCTACAGTGCACAAAGCCCTCAGAAGTTGCAGGAGAAGGCTTGGAGCTGGTATATCTGCATCCAATTCTAATGATCTTTCCTAATGCAGAAGTGTATTGAAAGGTTACAGATTTGTGACCCATCGCAATTCATCCTAATTAAACTTCTGGCATTAAATTGTCTCATTTTCCGTATTTGAGACAGCATATTGGCACCAAAGGAAACAAAAGGTTCAATTCATCACAAACTAATTACGTTTCTAAGAAGTAATCATGAAGACCTCACGCAGTTATAAGTCAGAATCTCATAAGTGAGACCTGAATGTATTAATTTGGATAACAGACAGGGGTTTCATTCATTTTCTAAGTGCTGTGTCTCTTCAATGGTGTAAGAGGCCTTTATGCACACACCTTAGCTATTGGCCATGCTGGAAACAATGTTGATGAGAGCGTTAACGGAAGCAGGGTCGAAGTTACATAGAGTGGGAAGATTGTGATGTTAGTTATTATATAATACCCTTTGCTATTGGAATTACAACAATAATGAGCTCAAAGATCCAGCTTATGCTCTCAAACTTTGCAAAGTTGAACACAAGATGAACAACAGGCAAAATCACCTGTTATCTATTCAGAAAGATCTTCAATTACTTTCAGGTTAGTTGCAACTTGATTTCTGCTGTTAATTCTCTGGCTGACATTACATGCAACTTGCTGAAGCAGTGGAGGATGGAAGTGAGTGTGACCACTAACTTCCCATTTCTGCCTCATTGATCCCACAGTAAATTGTAGAATCAACCCAAAAAATCCTTCATGAACCTCATGGGTGCAACCTGATTGAGAAATTGAACTGTGGAGTGTGCATGCTGATAGACACCAGTGTGATCCAGAGGCTCTATGTCTACAATAACTGTCTACAGTTTGAGGAGCTTCAGCTGAGAGCTGTTGAGCTGGACTGTGAGCCTAGGAAACTGTGATGCATCCAGAAAAATGAACGTTCCCTGGATATTTTGTTCCAGATGTTAAGGTGCTCCACAGGCTCGGTGCTTTGAGTTTGGTCAGTGACAGGAGAGTATGACTGTGAAGTGAGGCAAATATGGTGATCCAGAACATATCATTGAAGGTGTAACATCCTTTTGCAATTGTCTTATATGGTTTGAGGTTACTGCAGGTTGGAACTGCAGCTTAGTTGAGCAAACTGACCCATAGTTCAGGGAGCTATTAGGGTGCGAGTTTTAGAAAGAATATATTTGTGGTATAGAGTCGAGAGTGTGGTGCTGGAAAAGCACAGCAGGTCAGGCAGCATCTGAGGAGTAGGAGAATCGACCTTTCGGGCAATAGCCCTTCATCAGGATTGAGGCTTGTGAGCCAAGGGGGTGGAGAGGGACGGGGTTGGGGCTGGGGAGAAGGTAGGTGAGAGTGTGACAGGTAGATGAAGGTGACGGTAATGGTTATAGGTTGGAGAGGAGGGTGGAGCGGATAGGTGGGAAGGAAGATGGACAGGTAGGACAGGTCCTGAGGGTGGTGCCGAGTTGGAAGGTTGGATCTGGGTTAAGGTGGGGTGGGGAGGGGAAATGAGGAAACTGGTGAAATCCACATTGATGCCGTGTGTTTGGAGGTTCCCAAGGCGGAAGTTGAAGCATTCTTCCTCCAGGCATCGGGTGGTTAGGGCGTAGGCAGTGGAGGAGGCCCAGGACCTGCATGTCCTTGGCAGAGTGGGAGGTGAAGTTGAAGTTTATGCCCATGGGGCAGTGTGGTTGGTTGGTGCAGGTGTCCCAGAGATACTCACTGAAGCGTTCTGCAAGTAGGCGTCATGTGTCCCCAATGTAGAGGAGACCGCATCAGTAGCAATGGATACAGTAAATGACATGTGTGGAAGTGCAGGTAAAACTCTGATGGATGTAGAAGGCTCCTTTGGGGCCTTGGACGGAGATGAGGGGGAGGGTATGGGCGCAGGTTTTACAATTCCTGCTGTGGCAGGGAAAGGTGCCAGGATGGGAGGGTGGTTGGTGGGGAGCATAGACCTAACAAGGGAGTCGTGGAGGGAATAGTCTTTACAGAAAGTGGATTGGGGTGGGGAGGGAAATATATCTCTAGTGATGGTGTCTGTTTGCAGGTTTTGGAAATGGCGGAGGATGATGCGATGTATATGGAGGTTGGTGTGGTGGAAGGTGAAGACCAGGGTGCTTCTGTCCTTGTTGCAGTTGGAGTGATGGGGTTCGAGGGCGGAGGTGCAGGAAGTGGATGAAATGCGCAGGAGGGCATCATCGACCACGTGGGAGGAGAAATTGCAGTCTTTAAAGAAGGAGGCCATCTGGTATGTTCTGTGGTGGAACTGGTCCTCCTGGTGGAGGTGGAGGAATTGGGAATAAGGGATAGTGTTTTTATAGGAGGCAGGGTGGGAGGAGGTATAGTCCAGGTAGCTTTGGGAGTTGGTGGGTTTGTCGAAGATGTCAGTGTTGTTGGAGATGGAGAGGTCCAGAAAGGGGAGGGAGGTGTCTGAGATGTCCAGGTGAACTTGAGGTCGGGGTGGAATGTGTTGGTTAAGGTGATGAACTGTTCAACCTCCTTGTGGGAACATGAGGTGGCACCAATACAGTCATCAATATAGCAGAGGAAAAGGTGGGGAATGGTGCCAGTGTAACTGTGGAAGATGGACTATTCCACGTAACCAATAAAGACACAGGCATAGCTGGGGCCCATGTGGGTGTCCATAGCTACCCCTTTTGTCTGGAGGAAGTGGGAGGACTCAAATGAGAAATTATTGAGGGTGAGGACCAGTTCAGCCAAACAAATGAGAGTGTCAGTGGAGGGATACTGGTGGGGATGAAGGGAGAGGAAGAAATGGAGGGCTTGGAGGCCCTTCTCATGGCAGATAGAGGTGTATAGGAACTGGATGTCCATGGTGAAGATGAGATGTTGGGGGCCAGGGAAATGAAAAGCTTGGAGGAGGTGGAGGCCGTGGGTGGTGTCCTAAATATATATGGGGAAATCCTGCACTAAGGGAGGGGCTTTTGCCCGAAACGTCGATTTTGCCTGTCCTCGGATGCTGCCTGAATTGCTGTGCTCTTCCAGCACCACTGATCCAGAATCTGGTTTCCAGCATCTGCAGTCATTGTTTTTACCTAAGGGAGAATAGGACAGTGTCAAGGTATGTGGAGATGAGTTCGGTAACTTAATGTCGGGGCGGAATGTGTTGGTGAACTGTTCTACCTCCTTGTGGGAACATGAGGTGACACTGATACAGTCATCAATGTAGCAGGGGAAAAGGTGGGAAGTGGTGCCGGTGTAACTGCAAAAGATGGACTGTTCCACGTAATCAACAAAGACACAGGCATAGCTGGGGCCCATGCGGGTTCCCATGGCTACCTTATTTGCATACTGGGGAGACAGAACGCCTACTTGCAGAACACTTCAGAGAACATCTCTGGGACACCCGCACCAATCAACCCCATCGCTCTGTGGCCGAACACTTCAACTTCCTCTCCCACTCTGCCAAGGACATGTAGGTCCTGGGCCTCCTCCATCACCATACCTAAACCACCCAATGCCTGGAGGAAGAATGTCTCATCTTCTGCCTCGGGATCCTCCAACTACACAGGATCAATGTGGATTTCACCAGTTTTCTCATTTCCCCTCCCCCTACCTTAACCCAGATCCAACCTTCCAACTCGGCACCAACTTCATGATCTGTCGTACCTGACCATCTTCTTTCCCACCTATCGGCTCCACCCTCCTCTCTGACCTATCACCATTAACTCCACCTCCATCTAATTATTGCACTCTCAGCTACCTTCCCCCCAGCCCCACCCCACTTCCCATTTATCTCTCCACCTGCTTGGCTCACAGCCTCATTCCTGATGAAGGGCTTTTGCCTGAAATGTGATTCTCCTGCTCCTCGAATGCTGTGCTTTTCCAGAGCCACACTCTTGACTCTGATCTCCAGCACCTGCAGTCCTCACTTTCTCCATAGTTGTGGTATTAGTATTATTAGATGAATGGATATCGTTCACTGAAGATGATAGTGAGAGTTCCAAAGACTGGAGATGAACTTGGGAGTGGGTGGATATGGATTTCGTTCTCATGATCTATGTGGGTACTAGTGACATAGGAATGACTAAGACAGAGGTCATCCTGGTGGATATGGAGGCTATAGTCAGAAGGAGAAACACTAAAATAATAATCTCTGGATTACAACTGGAGTCATGAGTAAATTTTTAAAAACTCCACCAGGGCTCTGTTCAAGTCTTTTGTTTTGGAGAGAAAGCAGCTGGTATAGCCTTACAGTTCTGATATTTTAATCATAAAGGTTTTATGCACACACTCCAAGCTGCTCATACTCTTTCTGTAACATGGAGACCAATTCAAACTCAAATTGTCTATTCTCTTAGTATTGTTTCTTCCCCAAGCTCATAAACTCTCCAGCATTTGTGCCAGTTGGAATATGCAAGAGATCATTTATTATCTTTGAGCTTCAGGCTGACTGGCAGCCAAATACAGTCCTGAACTTAACCGTTCCCAAAAAGGGATCAGTGATTGGAAGCAGGACTAATGACCAATTCTGTTTTTTTTTTAGATCTCTATTTTATAATCAACCTGTAGAGACATAAACACACCTCTGGAGTAAGTGGGATTTGAACCCAGGTCTCCTACCTCAGTGGTAAGAGTACTGACACTGTACCACAAGAGACCTCCAGTTTTTGTTTGACCTAGCCCAGTCTAAATGCAACAAACCTGGGATTAGTTACCACAGCACAGACCAACAAATAAACCTCATGTTTTATTATTCAGCTGCTGACTGGACAAACTCATTAAGCCATTGAGGAAAGACCAAATAAGACCATAAGAAATAGGAGTAGAAGTAAGGCCATTCAGCCTATCAAATCCACTCTGCCGTTAAATCATGGCTGATGGGCATTTCAATGCTACTTACCTGCACTCTCCCCATCCCTTAATTCCTTGTGAGATTAAGAATTTATCAATTTCTGCCTTGAAGACATTTAATGTCCCGGCCTCCACTGCGCTCCGTGACAATGAATTCCACAGGCCCACCTGGCTGAAGAAATGTCTCCTTATTTCCATTCTAAATTGACCCCTCTAATTCTAAGGCTGTGCCCACGAGTCCTAGTATCCCTGCCTGACGGAAATAATTTCCCAGTGCCCACCCTTTCTAAGCCGTGCATTATCTTGTAAGTTTCTATTAGATCTCCCCTCAACCTTATAAACTCTAATGAATACAATCCCAGGATCCTCAGCCGTTCATCCTATGTTAGGCTGATCATTCCAGGGATCATCTATGTGAATCTCCACAGGACAAGCTCCAGTGCCAGTATGTCCTTCCTGAGGTGTGGGGCCCAAAACTGGACACAATAGTTTAAATGGGGCCTAATCAGAGCTTTATAAAGTCTCAGTAGCACATCACTGTTTATCACTTTGTGCAGAGATCATTCAGTGCTTTCCATATCAGCTAAATAACCCCAGACTGGTGGAATAATAACTGGCTATATTTCAATAGCAAGAATTTTGATTTCTATTCCAACTTTTTGACCACAGAATATACTCAAGTGCCTTGCAGACAAATAAATAATTTGTGAAAGGCTAGTACTGCTGTCATGTAGGAAATGCAACACCCATTTCATGCACAAGAACATCATATCAACAGCAACACAGTAATGTCTAGATAATTATTTCTTTCATATTTCATGAAGATTGCATATTGGTCAGAAAATTGAAAGGAACTCCCTTGCTCTTCTTCCAATAATGGCTAGAGATCTTTTATTTGCATTAATGAGTACATATATCAGTTTCTAAGACTTTGATTTTGTATCCATTGCACCATGAAATGACCCAGATATGCCTGGAAAACTGACGTGTCTAATCCACTCGTTTGAACCTACCACTTTGACCAAGTTTAGATCAACTGCTCTAACATTGTCTTAAATGGCTTGATGTCAACATTTTGCTTTATAATTTTTTTTTGTGCTTTGCAATTGGATGACAAAACCTCTGTAGAAATGCAATTTGTTCCTGTTGGAGCTGATTGGCCAATGTAGGTGTGACAATGTTGGACGTATGCACAGGGCTGATACAACTGACTTAGCAGTGTTGACTGTTGGTTACTTTGCCATTCCTTACTGTATACAGTACCAATTAAATGGCCTCTGAAGAACTATCTGGGATTACAACACGTACCAGCTTTAATTATCACATCTTTATTGGGCTGATGTATTCAATGTAGGTGGGTACAGTCTCTTTAGGCACTGGTTCTCCACCTTCAAATACTGTGAAAATGAGTGCTTAAATATTTTGAGAGCAGTGTCATCTACCTGGGGTCTTCGACTGATTTTCCTTGCAGCAGGTTCCCATCTTGGCAAATATCTATGGGACAATCCATTGGTGGCCCTGTGGAAGTAAAGGGGAGAGAAACAGAAACTGAACATTCACCTCAGGGGCTGAGATAGCCTGAACTGCCATAGAAAAGGTACATTTGAAACACTTTGCAGACGAAACCTGCAAAATTCTGGCCATGTCTGCTGTTTTAGCTGAACCCCCAAGTCACACTAACCCCCATTCTCTGGTTTACCCTTAATACTCTGAAATAATCTCACATCACTCTTACGTTAGTTACATTTAATGAAGCTCCTATTACAGATGGGTGTATCTGCTCACCTGGAAAAGACCTGCTGTCATGTACATGAGATGCAAGGAGCTGAGAAATCTTGTGAAATACTTTCTGACACTTTTACCTACCCCAGTCTATGCACACCAGTTTTTGATCATAAAAGGGTAGAGGCTTAGACTCTGACCATCGTAACACTTTTAAACTTGGTTTGATAAGGTACTAGATTTATAATGTGCAGGGAGTTGTGCCTACACAGTAACAGAGAAACTTTCCAACTGTAGGTAGCTGTATAATTTCAGATTCTAGCTCTACCAGATTGGTAAATGGTGTGTGGTTGTGTTCTCTTACACCATCTGAGATAGATTCACTGCCACCAACCCTTCTTACTGGTACTTTTTAGATTAGATTACTTACAGTGTGAAAACAGGCCCTTCGGCCCAACAAGTTCACACCGACCTGCCGAAGCATAACCCACCCAGACCCATTCTCCTGCATTTACCCCTTCACCTAACACTAAGGGCAATTTAGCATGGCCAATTCACCTGACCCGCACATTTTTGGATTGTGGGAGGAAACTGGAACACCCGGAGGAAACCCACGCAGACACGGGGAGAATGTGCAAACTCCACACAGAGAGTCGCCTAAGGTGGGAATTGAACCTGGGTCACTGGCGCTGTGAAGAAGCGGTGCTAACCGCTGTGCCACCGTGCCGCCCAAGTTACTGTCTAAGTTACTGACACCAAATGGGAAGAGTCTTTGGCAATAGATAGTCGTGACAAACAGTAACGTTTTATTACATATTACTTAACACTTTGTTACACTACATCTGATTTAGTGTCATTCTCCTTCCTTTTTCCCATTCCCTTGCACATTTTTATATTTAAATACTTATCTAGCATCCTCTTGAATGCCTTAATTGAACCTGCCTCCATCACACCTTCAAGCAGCACATTCCACACCCAATTCACTGGTTGTGTGAAAATGTTTTTCACACATCAGATGCTTCTTTTCAAATCACATTGGATCTGTGCCCTCTCATTCTTGATCCTACTAATCATTCCAGCGCCTTCGTAATTCTGAAAGTTTATAAGCTGCCTTCTCTCCCAGGAAAACAGCCCAAACCTCTCCAATCTGTCCTTATAAATAAACTTTTCATCCCGGAGCCATTCTTGTAAATCTCTTTTACATAGTCTCCAATGCATTCACATCTTTCTTATAATGTGGCACACAGAACTGTATACAACACTCTGGTCTGATCAGTATCTTACACAAGTTTAGCATTTACTCTTTGCTCCTGTACTCCCATGCTCCTATTAATAAAGTCTGGGATCCTGCATGCTTTAATGACTATTCTCGCTAGCTGTCTATTTATCTTCAATGATTTGTGCACATCAACCTCCAGTCCTTACATTCCCACATTCTCCCTCCCTCATCCACCCACTTTTTCCATGTATTTTACCCTCCCCACTTTCCAGGCCCTGTCATTACAGGGGCTACTTTCAGCACAGCACACATTTTCACCCATTTGTGATTCCATTATCAGCTTTTCCTTCTCCCGAGTTCACCATTATCCATCCCTTTGTCTGCCTGACTGTCTTCCTCGCTCTGTCTGGGCTATTGCTTAATCCCTCACCCTCCACATCACCCCACCACCACCCCTGCCTTCATCATAAATACCACTGTTTCCTGACTGATAAAAGTAGATTAGATTAGATTACTTACAGTGTGGAAACAGGCCCTTCGGCCCAACAAGTCCACACCGACCCGCCAAAGCGTAACCCACCCATACCGCTACATTTACCCCTTTACCTCACACTACGGGCAATTTAGCATGGCCAATTCACCTGACTTGCACATCTTTGGACTGTGGGAGGAAACCGGAGCACCCGGAGGAAACCCACGCAGACACAGGGAGAACGTGCAAACTCCACACAGTCAGTCGCCTGAGTTGGGAATTGAACCCGGGTCTCTGGCGCTGCGAGGCAGCAGTGCTAACCACTGTGCTACCGTGCCGCCCATAGTTTTGAAGAAGGGTCACTGGACCCAAAACCATAACTCTGCTTTCTCTCTGTAGAGTTTAGATCAGAGTGGTGCTGGAAAAGCACAGCAGGAAAGGGCTGATGAAGGACTTTTGCACGAAACATTGATTTTCCTGTTCCTCGGATGCTGCCTGACCTGCTGTGCTTTTCAAGCACCACTCTGATCTAAACTCTGGTTTCCAACATCTGCAGTCCTCACTTTTGCCTAGTTGATTTCTCTCTGCGGAGGCTGCCAGACCTGCATGATAAAAGATTTAAGTTTTAAGGAATATCTTAAAGGAGGAATGGGAGGAAGAAGGATGGAAAGCCGTTGGGTGGGGAGATCTGACAATAGGGCAACTAAATAGCCTCTAATCAGGAAAGTTCAAGAGACCAGAATTAGTGGAGGGTTGCAGGATGGGTGGTGATTACTGATATGGAGTGGGGTAACCCCATGGAGGGATTTGAAAATGACTGTGAGTCTTTTTAAATCAAAGTCATGCTTAGCTGGGAGCTAGTGTCTCTCTGTGGGCATAGGAGTAAAGGATAAACAAAAGGGTTAGGGTTTAAGATTATGGAAGATAGAACCCGAGAGGCTGGCTCAGACTACCTTAGAGGGGCTGAGTAAAAACAATGACTGCAGATGCTGGAAACCAGAGTATAGATGAGAGTGGTGCTGGAAAAGCACAGCAGTTCAGGCAGCATCCTAGGAGCAGTAAAATCGACGTTTCGGGCAAAAGCCCTTCATCAGGAATACAGGCAGAAAGCCTGAAGGATTAGAGGGCTGAGTTTGGAGGTAACAAAACCCAGGGTGAGGGTTTCAGAAGCTGTTTATAAATGTAGGCAGGAAAGGAGAAATAGGATGTGAAGTTGTAATGAAGGTCTTAATGACAGTGCGGGACAAGTACTAAATCAAAGTCAGTTTTGGTCTGATTCTGACCATTACCAGGATGGGAGATGGAGTCTATGGCAAGTGAATTGAATTTATGGTGGGGTCCAAACTCAATATCTTCAGTATCAACAGTATTTAATTGGATGAATTTTCTGCTAATCTATTTCAGTATATCAGGCAAACTGATAGTAGTAACAGGAGCAGTGGAATGGTCAGAGACTGGTGCTGAGGTAGCTGATGTAATGGGGAAACCGATGATATTGCTGAGCAATAGCTAGCAGATGTAAGAATGATCCCAAGGATCCTTGGATAACATCTGACATAAGTTTGGGAAGAGGAGGAGAAACCATTGCAGCAACTCTCTGGCTATGACGAGCTAGATTGGAGTGGTACCTATTGTGGTGAAGAGGCTAAAGAGGATGGTGTGTCAAAAGCCGCAGATAGTTTAAAATGGACAATAAAGGAAAGTTCACCTTTGTCACAGTCACATTGGGTGAGATTTTGGTAAACATAATTTCAATTTTGAGTCAGAACGGTACCTGAGAGGTGAATTCAAATGTTGTGTTCTTGTTATGATGGGAGGAAGCTGGGTAGGAATTTTGGACATGAGTATTACTCCTATGGGATTATGGAGAGGTAAGAAAGGTTGGAGATGGGATGCTAATTTGCAAGGATTGATGGGTCAAAAGTTGTTATTCTTTAGGAGAAAAGTGATGATGGAAGATCCAAGGGATAGCACAAAAGTTGAGGAGACAGAACCATTAATGATGTCAGCTAATACCGGAGTCAGAAGGGAAAGACGTTCAATGGGGGATAGGTTTTAGAATGCAGGTGGTACGGTGATAGGGACAAGCTGAGTTTGGGAGAGCATGAGAGGTGATAGGAGAACAACTAAAGAAAGATACAATTATAGACCTAGAGCAGAGGGAGACTAGGGATGGGAAGGGACTGTTTAAATACTCTTGCTTTTGTTGCCAAGGAAATCCATAGACCCCTAGAATTTGTTAAGGTGAATGGGGAGAAGACGGGAAGAAATGTTTAAGAAAGGATGATTTGCAAGCGGGAAAAGCAATGAGATTCCATTCTCAGGAATAATCAGATCAAGACAACGTAGCCTTCGTAACTGGCATCATTGCAGCTCTAATACAACGCAGTACTAGAAAAAAGCAGAGACAGCATTTCTGAAATTATCAACAAATTAGGAATCCATTTAACTGTCAGTTTACCTGGGAACAGTAGCTTACGCATTCCAAGGTAACTGCAGATAGGAAACAGTTACTGGAGCTGAGAGCAAGATCTCTTGTTGCCTAATACAGTATGTTTCAGCCAGGTCTGAGTGACTGGCAGAACAAAGTAAAATGCTCAAAGGAGGAAAAGGTGCCAGAAGAGAAAGGACTATGGTGTGATTTGGTTCTAAGAACACACATAAAGGACACAATACAGTTGCATCTTTAAAGGCTAAACTCTGCTGCCATTTGGATTTTGAAGAGGTCTTTGAAATTATTATTCCCTTTGTGTTGTCTGTTGTTCCTGAATCAGTAACTGAATTAATATCCAGCTGAGGCGAGTGTAGAGATTTCCCTATTTACATTGTCCTGACCACAAGGGAATCTTCTGCTATGTCTTCTGTTCTGGCAGTACTGAGCACAGACATACTTTCCAGAGTTAATTTAATTTTAATATAACTGTATTGTAATATCAGCTGGATGGACACCTGAGTTTAGATATTCTGATATAGGAATGATTTGGAGGAGCCGGTGTTGTGCTGGAGTGGACAAAGTTAAAAGTCACACAATACCAGGTTATAGTCCAACAGGTTTATTTGGAAGCACTAGCTTTCAAAGTGCTGCTTCTTCATTAGGTGGTATAGGGAGCTTCATCAGGTGGTATAGATTATTCTTCCAATGTCAACTGAGATAGGAAGCACAATTTACAATTTTATAAACTGACAGTTAAATAGACTTCTAACTTGTGGATAATTTTAGAAATGCTATCTCTTTGCCTTTTTGTAGTACTATGTTGTATTAGAGATGCAATCTTGGCAGTTGCTGAAAGCTACATTGTCTTTATCTGATTCTTCCTGAGAATAGAATCTAGTCCCATTAGTATAACTCAGCAATTGCAGTTTTTTTAAATTAGTCACAATCCACATTGACCATACTTTACATGTAACTTCAGGAGATGGACAAAACCAAAGTGGTTATGGCTCAAATGATGGATGAAGGCAGTCAAGGGTGATTCTTCTTAATCTTCAACTGGCTATCAACAGAGTGAACACAGCTATGGAAGTGGAAGCTCTGACAATACTTAAGGACAGCAATTGTTGTATGGCAAATGTAGGAGGTGATGGACTTTCAGGGGAATGCAGCACGAACAGCTAAGTTTCTGGTTTTGAAACTGGCTCTAATATAAAGAGGGGTATATCAGGTTCCAAGCAATCAATAGTGATAGGGGACTGTCTAGTCAGAGTCATAGACATATGTTTCTGGGGCCAGCAGTGAAAAATCAGAATGGTGTGTTGCCCCCCTGGTGCCAGGATCAGGGATATCTCAGAGTGAGTGCAAAACATTCTCAAAGGGGAGAGGGACCAGCAGGAGGTCATTGTACACATTGGAACTAATGACATAGGAAAGGAAAAGGATGGGATTCTGAAGGGAGAATACAGAAAGTTAGGCAGGAATTTAAAGGAGGTCTTTGAGGGTAGTAATATCTGGATTACTCCCAGTGCTACAAGATAGTGAGAGTAGGAATAAGAGGATAGAGTAGATGAATGTGTGGCTGAGGAGCTGGTGCACGGGAGAAGGGTACACATTTTTCGATCATTGGAATCTCTTCTGGGATAGAAGTGACCTGTACCAGAAGGATGGATTGCACCTGAATTGGAATGGGACTACCGGCAGGGAGATTTGCTAGAGCTGCTGGAGAGGATTTAAACTAGTAAAGGTGAGGTGGTAGGTGGGACTCAGGGAAATAGTGGGGAAACAGATCAATCTGAGATTGGTACAGTTGGGAAAAGGAGCGAGTCAAACAGTCAGAGCAGGAAGGAACAGGGCAGAGAACAAAATAGGACTGATAAATTAAACTGCATTTGCTTCAATGCAACAGGCCTAACAGAGGAGACAGAAGAACTCAGGGCATGGTGAGGAACATGGGACTGGGATATCACAGCAATTACAGGAACGTGGCTCTGGGATGGACAGGACTGGCAGCTCAATGTTTCAGGATACAAATGCTGCAGGAAGGAGAGAATGGGGGCCAAGATAGGAGTGGGAATGGCGTTTTTGATAAGGGATAGCATTACAGCTGTACTGAGGGAGGATATTCCCAGAAATATATCCAGGGAAGTTATTTGGATTGAACTGAGAAATAAGAAAGGGATGATCACTTTATTGGGATGGTATTATAGACCCCCTAATAGTCAGCATGAAATTGAGAAACAAATTTGTAAGGAGAGATCAGTTAATAGTAAGAATAATTGGGTTATGGCAGGGGATTTTAACTTTCCAAACAGAGACTGGGATTGCCATAATGTTAAGGGTTTAATGGAAAGGAACTTGATAAGCGTGTGTCAGAGAGTTTTCTTATTCAATATGAGAATGAAACTATGAGAGAAGGTGCAAAACTGGACCCACTCTTGGGAAATAAGGCAGGGCAGGTGACTGAGGTGTCATTGGGGGAGCACTTTGGGAAAAATGATCATAATTCTATTAGTTTTAAAATAGTGATGGAAAAGGATAGACCAGATCTAAAAGTTGAAGTTCTAAATTGGATGAAGGCTAATTTTGATGGAATTAGGTAAGAACTTTCAAAAGCTGATTGGGGGCAGATGTTCGCAGGTAAAGGAATGCTTGGAAAATGGGAAGCCTTCAGAATTGAGATAACGAGAGTCCAGAGACAATATATTCCTGTTAGGGTGAAAGGAAAGGCTAGTAGGTGTAGGGAAATGCCGGATGACTTGAGAAATTGAGGTTTTGATTAAGAAAAAGAAGTAAGCATATGTCAGGTATAGACAGCAGAGATTGAGGCAAATCCTTAAAAGAGTATAAAGGCAGTAGGAGTATACTTAAGAGGGAAGTCAGGAGGGCAAAAAGAGGACATGAGATAGCTTTGGCAAATAGCATTAAGGAGAATCCAAAGGGATTTCATAAATATGTTAAGGACAAAAGGGTAACGAGGAAGAGAATAGGGCCCCTCAAAGATCAGCATGGCAGCCTTTGTGTGGAGCTGCAGGAGATGGGGGAGATATGAAATGAGCATTTTGCATCAGTAGTCACTGTGGAAAAGGACATGGAAGATATCGAATGTAGGGAAATAGATGGTGACATCTTGAAAAATATCCATATTACAGAGGAGGAGGTGCTGGATGTCTTGAAATGCATAAAAGTAGATAAATCCCTGGGACCTGATCAGGTGTACTCTAGAACTCTGTGAGAAGCTAGGGAAGTGATTGCTGGGTCCCTTACTGAGATATTTGTATCATTGATAGTCACAGGTGAGGTGCTGGAAGACTGAAGGTTGGCTAACGTGGTGTCACTATTTAAAAAAAAGTGGTGAGGAAAAGCCTGGCAACTATAGACCAGTGAGTCTGGCATCGGTGGTGGGCAAGTTTTGGAGGGAATCCTGAGGGTCAGGATTTACACATGTTTGGAAAGGCAAGGACTCATTAGGGATAGTCAACATGGCTTTGTGTTTGGGAAATCATGTTTCATGAACTTGATTGAGTTTTTTGAGGAAGTAACAAAGAGGATTAATGAGGACAGAGCAGTAAACGTGATCTACATGGACTTCAGAAAGGCATTTGACAAGGTTCCTCATGGCTAGTTAGCAAGATTTGATCTTATGGAATACAAGGAGAACTAGCCATTTGGATACAGAATTGACTCGAAGGTAGAAGATGGAGGGTAATGGTGGAGGATTGCTTTTCAGACTGGAGGCCTGTGACCAGGGGTGTGCCTGAAAGATCAGTGCTGGGTCCACTGCTTTTTGTCATTTATATAAATGATTTGGATGTGAACATAAGAGGTATATTTAGTAAGTTTGCAGGCAACATCAAAATTGGAGGTGTAATGGACAGCAAAGAAGGTTACCTCAGAGTACAATGGGATCTTGATCAGATGGGCCAATGAGCTGACGAGTGGCAGATAGCATTTAATTTAGATAAATGCGAGGTGCTGCATTTTGGAAAAGCAAAAAGAGCGAGACTTGTACACTTTAAGTCCTCGGGAGTGTTGCTGAACAAAGAGACCTTGAAATGCAGGTTCATAGTTCTTTGAAAGTCTTAGGTAGATAGCATAGTGAAGAAGGCATTTGGTATGCTTTCCTTTATTGGTCAGAGCATTGAGTATAGGAATTGGGAGGATATGTTGCGGCTGTACAGGACATTGGTTTGGCCATGTTTGGAATATTGTGTGCAATTCTGGTCTCCTTCCTATCGGAAGGATGTTGTGAAACCTGAAAGGGTTCAGAAAAGATTTACAAGGATGTTGTCAGGGTTGGAATATTTGAGCTACAGGGAGAGGCTGAACAGGCTGGGGCTGTTTTCCCTGGAACATCGGAGGCTGAGGGGTGACCTTATAGCGGTTTATAAAATCATGAGGGACATGGATAGGATAAATAGACATGGTCTTTTCGCTGGGGTGGGGGAGTCCAGAACTAGAGGGTATTGGTTTAGGGGGAGAGGGGAAAGATATAAAAGGGACCTAAGGGGCAAAGTTTTCATACAGAGGGTGCTTTGTGTATGGAATGAGCTGCCAGAGGAAGTGGTGGAGACTGGTACAATTACACCAATTAAAAGGCATCTGTATGGAAAGGGTTTAGAGGATTATGGGCCAAGTGCAGGCACATGGGACTTGATTAGGTTGGGCTGTCTGGTCAGCATGGACAAGTTGGACCGAAGGGTCTGTTTCCATCCTGTACATCTCTGTGACTCTATGACAATCAGGGACAGCATTCAGATTCACTTGGCAGTTATGGCTCAAAGGCTGAGACACCATATAATGCCCAGCAAAAGGAATACACCCAACCCAATTGAATCAACCCAATCTGTTTATATCCAGACTATAGCTAAGCACTAATGGTTCAGTTTGATACTTTGTGAGAAGCGGTTTGAAGACCACAAGAGGTTTGACTGCCATTTTCTTCTGCTTGGATTATACAGGTATTAAGTAGTATTGACTGCTTGGATTATACACTCTTTGGTGTGGTATCATTGTATCACATCAAACTGAGTTCAGACAAATCTCATTTTTCCTATGAAAACATTAATTCTTATATCTGAATACATTAAATTTTACTTTAAGTTGCTAATAATAAGACTAACTTAGATCAAATGCTGACACCATCCATCTGTTAAATGTTATTTCTAATAGTTTTATTCAAGTATGCTTTCAAATCATAAAAGTCTTTGATGGAATTAGTTTGGAAGAACTGTTTCTACTTCTGAATTGTTGGCTAACTAGAGGATAAAGGTGCAAGATAATTGGAAAAAGCACCAGAGGGAAAGTGAGAATTTGTTTCTATGCTATGAGTTATGCGGCAGAGCAGTTGTGATCCAGAATGCACTACCTGAAAGAATGGTGAAAATAGAACAACAGGCAATTTTTTAAAAGGGACTTGAACGTATATTTGAAATGAAAATGTTGCTCAGCTATATGATGGGACCAACTGGAGAACTCTTTCTAAGAGCTGATGTATGCACCCTGGGCTTTAGAGCTGTATGATATTGTGTCATACTGTAAAGGCTTAAGGGATCTGTGGCATAGTGGCAATGTCACTAGGCTAGCAGTCAGTGTGTTCTAGAGTATGTAGGTTTGAATCCTACTGTGGCAAATGGTGAAATTTGAACTCAATAAAATGACAACCATGTCAAGTCCCTGAGCCCATCTAGATACTAGAATTTCTACTGAACATTGTTAGAAACATCCATTCTTTAACTTAAATGGGAGAAAACATTGACTTTGTGTCTATTAGTTTGATAACTATGTTTACACAATGGTTTTGCTACTATACTCTACTTAAGTGATTCCTTTTTCAGTAACATGAATAAGCACATAACCCAGATAAGTTTGTACATCTGTGATACTCTATCTATGAAAATAGTGTTGATAATAGCCTTCAAGACATCTATCTTACAATAGTAAAGTGCATTACAGTGGCAGTAAGTGGGCA
This sequence comes from Chiloscyllium plagiosum, assembly GCF_004010195.1. Lineage (NCBI taxonomy): Eukaryota > Metazoa > Chordata > Chondrichthyes > Orectolobiformes > Hemiscylliidae > Chiloscyllium > Chiloscyllium plagiosum. The sequence continues at coordinate 12,859,115 of NC_057728.1, forward strand.
CTACATACTATGGTGAAAGCTATTTAGTGGCAATAAATGCATATTCAATACTGTCAAGGTGACAGCAGCATGTCAGTTATGAAAAGTCTTTTTCATAAGTTATTCAACAATGTGACTGAGTTCAGAAGTGAAGTTACAATTATAACCAAGATTAAAATGCTACCAACAAAACTAGAGGCTACAAACTTGTACTGAAACATGGCCAACACTTAATCTCTGTCTCTTTTTAAGAACAATCAAATGAGACAGCTGACCCAACTTGTTAAAAAAACAGCAGCTAAAGTAAACTGTGTACAGCTTCAATATGGGAAAATGTTTCTGAACAAAGTAGAGTTAAAAACGCTAAAAAGATGATGTATACTAAAACGAGTTATTGCACATATCTAGACATTGTCAATTCTGTATAATTTTCTGAAGCTCAAAAGCAACAACATAAAAAAAATCAACATCAGCCTGGGGTTTGAACAATCTAACAGATTCCTAAGCTAATACATTCATTCTATTTATTCAGAGAAAAACTAGCACTCTTCAAAAATATAATCTTTAAAGTAAACAAGTTAGAAGTTCTCAAGCACAGTGTCAAGACATACAAGTCACATGGGTGCAGAAACACTCCATGAGATTGGCTTGTTAATCTACATATTAGTCTGATATTAATAACAACATTGATCAACTAATCATGTAATCCAAAATATGTCAGTTCCAATTACCTTAACACTCAAAAAAACCTCACCTTCCATATGAGATTGCTTCTGAGCTATGGTACCAGACTTGTGACCAGTAACTTTCATGTCAAAGTACATATTTACAATCTGGTGAGTGTCTATTCCCTCTTGTGAGACAAATTAAGGACATTAATGCAACAGATTTGACACAATGTCCACCATATTCTGGATGTTCAGTGCTAAAATAAATCAAAGGACTACTGATGCTGGAAATCTGAAACAAAAATAGATTTAAAATGTTAACTCTGCTCTCTTCCTACTGGTGACTTCAGATCTGCTAAGTTTCTCCAGTGTTTTCTGTTTTTGATTCTGGGTGTTCAGTGTTTTTCAACAAATTGTCCCATGCAATGGTCTGCAGTACACTCATGCACTCATCAAAAACATGCGTAGGAACTATTACTAAAATCAACCATCCATCACACATTGTGTCAGCTTGGATGCTGAAGCTATCATGCAAGACAGCAAACTTACAGCTTTGACAAATGGTACACATCCATGCCTTGATGACAAACAGCATACTGCAGACTGAAGTTAAATAGTCAAGTTATTATAACTGTGTGGGGACTAGACTGGTCATGCCATACGTCTACAAAGGTGCGATCTGATTGAATAGAGCCAATATATCAGTATGGCTTATTGCATGTTTATCTGAAACTGTGCTGTCATTCTTTAAAGGGGACAGGGCTAAGTTGTAAAATGGCATAGATTCTAGACCAGTTAGGCCTGTATCCTAAAGACAGTCATGTAACATCATGACATGCACCATTCTAGAAACCTGTCTCATCTTCAATCACTCAAACTCTCTGTGTAATGATTACATATGCAAGTCAGTGATATTGTAGCCATGTAAATATTTAATGTAGTTAATAAACTTCAAGACATCTGTCTCAGTAAGAATCTGAATCTCTGTGGTATATGTTATCTGAGCTAACATAAAATTAGATTTAGGTTTATCGGCTGTGAATTCAGAAGCCATTTTTGCATAGTGGTAATGGAAATCTGAAACTACTTACCCTTACCTTCCCCCTTATCCTGAGCTCTATTACCCCGCCACCAAACTGAAAGACTTTTATGCTGGGCCAAATAAATTCTCCATGACTCAGATGGTCAGATTTTAATGCATTAACAATATTGAGGAACATAAAGCAAAGGGAATCAAATTAAAAGTGTAGAGATAAAATACGATCAATTGATGAGCAAATCAGACCCAAGAGGTTGAATTATCTTCTCCATTTCCTGCATTCCTAGCGATCTAGCTATATATTCTTAGAACAAAAGATGTACATAATGCTTCTACCTTTGCTCCCTTCCCAAGCAACCTTACATATAAACTATTTAAATTAATGTTCTGTTTTGATGTTGGGCAGCTGCCGTTCTAGAATATTAAGCAATCAACTTACAAGTGTCTCACAAAATTAAAATTGGCTATCTGAAAAACCAGCATTTTATGTAGTTAACAAGTGACTTCTATTTCAACACACAAAAGCTATGCTCAATCACTTTACTTTCCATGTCCATATAATATACAGTTTATTATTATTCATTCATGGGAGATGGATTTCGCTGCGGGGCCAGAATTTATTGCCTATCCCTAATTTCCCTTGAGAATGTGATAGTGAGCTGCCTTCTTTTCCATGTGGTGTAGATGCACCCGCAATGCTATTAGAGAGGGAGTTCCAGGACTTTGACCCAGTGATACTGATATATTTCCAAGTCAGGATGGTGAGTGCTTGAAAGGGCCCTAGCATATGGTGGTGTTCCCATCTACCTTTTGTCCTTGTTCTTCTCAATGTTGGAAAATGTTTAGTAAGGGACTTTGTCGCTGGGGAAGAAATTTGTTCAGGTGGTCGGGATCTTGTTAGCAGGCCTGGAGAACTGGCAAGAGATTCTCTCTGTTTCTTAAAGGGAAGTTTGCCAAACCCCATGTTAATCAGGCATTGGCAAGGCACTGTTGGTTCTTTCCTTGGGATCAAGACTAACATGGACGGGCCAGTGAAAGCTGCTGCCATTCAAAGATCATTAGGTCAGGCTGTCAGCGCATCACCAAGGAGGCAGTGGCTGCTCATGGAAGTGCAGCCCTGAAGTCCCAAGAGTACAAAGGACCACTGGACATAGGTGAAGGATGTGATGGGATTTGGAGGCTTCTCTGGTTGAGGGCAGGTTGTGGGTAGAGATTGGCAAGATGTTTGGAAGCAACAGAAGGTGCCCCTAGTGGGCATCTCCTTCCTGATGTCTAGTCTCTTGAGTCGCAATGATTGCCTTTGCAAAAGCAATCCCACACCCTTGCCACCCTATCACCCTACCAAGTTGACAAGCTGCCCATGGACTAGGGCAGTCGCCTGGATAGTGACTGGCCACTTAAAGCAGTGTTAATCCCAGTGCTGGTGAGGTCCTTAATTAGTTCTTAGTTGGCCATTTAAGGACCTCAATTGGCAATGGAATGGGATGTTTGAGCATGGATCTTCATGGTTGAGCATGGGCCTTATTGTCTAGAACTTTATTCTGGCAGAGGCAAGAAAGTAGTGGAGTTTCAGTATATCACCATCCTGCTTAATTAAATATCTTTCCCCCTTCCAAGCATGACATCAGTGTTCATTGGATTCCATTTGGATTAGCAGGATTCAATTTTTCAGAAGTAAAATGGTGTGCTGTCTGGTGAACAATTTTATATTTTCAGAAGTACAGGTATATTACATTTTATCTTCTTGCTACTGCAGTGTAACAGTGGAATATCAGTTTAGATTATGTAATTACCTTATTGGGACATGAACCCACAATCTACAACTCGAATGAGCGCTATACTGAAGCAAGGCTGAAACTGGAGTCTAATATAAATCTTATGGTAATCATCATCCCTTGTTCAGTAATATAAGACTGAAATTTAATCATAGCAATGTCTACAGGGAAATTTAATTGTGCATAATAGGAAATCTATTGCAGAGGCAATCCAGAGTCCATCCTGTGAAATTGTTAGTTAAAATACATTTATGTGAAGGGCCAATGTGGGCTTTTAAATACTCCAGTTAAATCTTTAAACAGAATGTAGATACGTGCATAACGTCTTCTGCAAATATTCAGTAAGTATATTGCTATTACTGAAACTACTTGCAGTGCTGGCATATGCAAGAGTTTGATAAGGCTGCAAAACCCTTTTTTCAACTTATGTATTTAACTTATAAGACAGTTATCAGAATACACAAACATGTCATAGTTATAGACACTAGGATGTGCTTCTTGTCTGTAGTTCCTCAATAGTGATTTAAAACAGGTGCTATGGACCATTTGTTCATTCCTGTATCCCACCAGCCTCTATTCTGTACCTAATTAACATTGCTGTAGAATTTTCTGACTCTGTGGAGGATGTTATAATGGAGATTACACAGATAGATATCAGATGTCTTTGTTCACAGAAATGCTGCGGTTGCTCAGAATACAGATGTGTGACTGTCTATCCCCTCAACTAATAAAATAAACTGCGATTGCTGCTTCCAATGCTGTCATTTAATTGCCGCTTGTCTTCAAGGGACAGGCTTGTGTTGTCAAAGTTTTTCTGAATAAAACGATGTTGCTGCTTCAGACTGTTGTTAGTAATATACATTTAATATACAGTATGTTTTATACTGTACCACACAGGGTTAAATGGCGCACCTGAATGGGCTGGGGGGTGGGGGAGTTTCCAGATTTCTCATGAAAAGATGGATAATTGAAAATGCAGTTCTCTGGAAAGATAAACGGGGGATGGGGTGGGGTGGTGAAATCTCCCGACTCCCCATCTAACCAGCCTGTCCCTGATTCCTGAAGAAGGGCCTATGCCCGAAACGTTGATTCTCCTGCTCCTTTGTTGCTGCCTGACTTGCTGCGCTTTTCCAGCAACACATTTTTCAGCTCTGATCTCCAGGATCTGCAGTCCTCACCTTCCCCTGTCCCTGGTCTCATCCCAACATTTACAATGTGGCTTATTGGAATCCAGCAGAAATCCCCGGGATGATGCAAAGCTGCTCTCAAAGCATTGAGTCAATGCAAAAATCCCACTTTCCTTCTTCCCAAACAGACTTTCCATCCCTCTTGGAATAAAAGGGGAAACTTCACCATCACACTGATACTTCCATTCTTGTTGGTCAATTCTCCCGATCAACGCTTATATTCTTGTTCTTTCATCTACGTTTTGGCACCACTGTGCTGTCTGTTACTGGTTTCCTCCCAGACTGACTGCAAGAATTCACAAACCTCTACTTATGGGGCGTTAACATTCCAATGATGGAACTAGTGCCACGTCAAGCCGTTAAATTCACAACAAATACAGTGAATCGACAAATTTGAGCTTCTAGATGGATCAGGACCCGCCAATGGGAAAGCGCTGCTCCCTTAACCTGTAACATTCAGAGCTTTTCTTATTGTTCTCAATAGCTTTACATTTTACTTGCTCTGTTAAAATTGCTTCTGATTTTAAGCCTCCATCAGTGGTCAGTCTTTCTGCATCTGGCTCTACATGAGCTTGGTTGAATGGCTGTCTCAATAAATTAGGCCCTAATGGAGAACTGGGCACAAGGGTAGAGCACACAGTTGCTGTATTCTGCAGAAATTGACCCAGAGAACAGCAGCCCTGAAAAATCTACCCTGTTCTCTGAAAGACTGATGATCTTTTACAATCATCCGGGAGTCACAATACTCAGTTATTCAGAGTACAGAAAGTATTTTCTTGTATCCACTGCTATCTTTCTCGACATTTTTATCTCGAGAAATAGTGAAGCTTGCTTTTCTTGTAAAGGTCTCATCAGAAGTTACCATGGAAACAAAGAACCCTAATGCTTTTTTTTCTTCCAGTAGTTATTATTGTATAAGGTTACAAGGGTGAAAGGTCATGAGTTCTGAAAGGGTGAATGTTGGAGGCTGCATTAAGCTCCACTCACTTTGATGATGCTATCAGGCTTGGGTGGGGATAATGCAGAATGTCTTAGGATCTTGTTGAGTGAAGATCTAAATCCAAGGATTTCCTCAAAGTCTTAATAACAGTTTAATTAATTTAATGAACTAATGTAACTTCTACCTAATTACTAATGTGATAAACTGCACCTTGTTACGAAAAGAGACCGTGACTCACCAGTGGTTATCCCTGTACGCCTATAAACCAAAATAATTTCTTAAATCCATTCAAGGAAAAAGAAATGTTGGCAGTATCTAGAATACTTCACATTTTCAGCATTTAAAATATTGCCAATTTGATGAGGATTTGGTAATGTGACTGGCATGACTAACCTTTCTGGGATGTTTCTAGTTTTATTTTAGTGCCTGTTGACAGAAAAGAGGTTGAAATTTCTGCCATTCGTCGATGGCTAGTTTGAAACTAAAGAGGAAAATTGGTTTGCCCTGAATCCAGTACTGGGTTTGCGATGTGTGATAAACCTGTGATAAGCCATTAATGATGATCCTGGTGTGCAGTCCATATCTATGTATATTGTTCTGTGATTCCATGGCTCAGGTATGTGTGAGATGTGCACTGGTTGAAGATATCCAACTGTACTGAAAATCAACCAGCATCCCTTAAAGGGGATGACCATTTTGAATAAAGCTACTGCACAGGGAAGACTCTGCGCAGAAAGAAGGGTGGAAAAGGTACAATAGACCAGATTGTAATGTCATGGTTGTCATGCAGCACTGGTGATCTTGGTTGGAAGGTGAACAAAAGAAAAAAGATCCTCTTTTCTCTGGAGATCCTCCATATAGAATCTGTGTAGAAAATGGGAGGTTTGAGGAGGGGCATAAAACAGGAAGGTACTGTCATCCTGAATATTCTTAGTGATGCCAAATAAAATGCCTTAGACATTGCCCGTGGGACTGGGAGCATCATTTCCTCAATAAGCTCAGGTATTGCAGCTATGCCTGTGCCACCACTAGCTCTGGTTCTTCTCCATCCAGTTATAGGCCACATTGTCCTGCAAGCGAGAAGGAAGAATGCTGATGGTTGTGTTTGCGTGATGGTTCTGGCATAACTGAGCATCTGTAGGCCAGTGGAGGCATCAAGAGGTGGGATATGCTGGTGGAACTGGAAGGGTGAGGTGGGATATCTGAATGCACAGCCTGAGTCCCTATGCCAGGAACAACAGAAAACCTGGCATCCCTTTCTTTTCCCTGTTTCTCCATTGTTGATTTCCCCAGAGTCAATCTTATATAGACAGCCATTGCAACTTCTGTATAAGAAGTGCACACGTATTGTAAGAGAGTCAGCTGTGATGAAGAGGCTGAGACTATCTGAAAGATATGCTTCTCTGTCTCCTGCTGAGCTTGCAGCCAATTAGCAGCATGTTTGATGTTAGATAGCCTGCAAGTTTAGGTAAGAGGGGCAGTGCGAGGTTTCTTTGCTGTTTGTATCAAATAAACGGGGCATGGATTAATTGTAAATTGCAGCCACATGCCTGAAGATAGGAGCAATCCATTTTAGATAGATTTCACACTCTGATGCAAGGTTCCAACTTCATTCAAATGTTTAATTAACAAAAATATTTTAAAATAAATCTCAATACAAATTATCATGGTTTCTTAAACACTGTTGAATCCATTGGTATCGGTGTGGACTCCGTGGGCTAAATAGCCTATTTGCACACTGTAGGGTTTCTATGATATCTATAAAACCATTCTTTAGAGAAAGTCATGTGAAAAGAATTACTACAAAGTACAATTTAAAACTATAATTACAGGAATCAATAGCAACGATGCGGAGATAGTGGCACACTGGTAATATCACAAGGCTAGCAATCCAGAACCCTGGGCCAGTGCTTGGATATGAGTTCAAATTCCACCGTCGCAGATGGAAAAATTTGAATTCAGTAAAAATCAGGAATATTTGTGAAAATAATAGAAATTGAGAAATCCCGCTTTGCAGGAACAAAATCACTTTCAAGTCCACTGTCTGAGTGAACTTACTATTTGTTCATGGGATGTACATGTCACTGGACATTTATTGCTCATCCCTGATGGTTTAAGAGTCAACCACGTTGCTGTGGGTTTGGAGTAACCTGTAGGCCAGATCAGGCAAGGATGATATATTAAAGGGCACGAGTGAATCAGATGGGTTTTATGACAATTGCCAGAGGTTATATAGGCATAATAAGTGCTAGCTCTCTATTCCTGATTTTTACTGAATTCAAATTTTGCCATCTGCGACGGTGGAATTTGAACTCATATCCAAGCACTGGCCCAGGGTTCTGGATTGCTAGCCTTGTGATATTACCAGTGTGCCACTATCTCCGCATCGTTGCTATTGATTCCTGTAATTATAGTTTTAAATTGTACTTTGTAGTAATTCTTTTCACATGACTTTCTCTAAAGAATGGTTTTATAGGTATCATAGAAACCCTACAGTGTGCAAATAGGCTATTTAGCCCACGGAGTCCACACCGATACCAATCAGTGTTTAAGAAACCATGATAATTTGTATTGAGATTTATTTTAAAATATTTTTGTTAATTAAACATTTGAATGAAGTTGGAACCTTGCATCAGAGTGTGAAATCTGCTCTCTGATCATGAACAAATGAACAAAATAATGTTAAGAAATCTTAACTACATTTCTATTAACTAGTGTCAATAATTTATAATGATTAAAGCATTATACAATGGAAAATCAAAGGTATATTTCTGCTTTTGAAGTGAGACTAGACTCAACTTTTTTGGTTAAAGGCCACATAAACAGATGCTCACTGATCTCAGATGTAAGTTGCTTCTGGGCAGCATTTGAAGTTAAGTGAGCAGAGAACTAGATGAATAGCACTTTCAATGAAATGGGCACACAGATCAAAAAACAAGCATGTAGAGCGAAAGAGTGGATGACTACTAGACAATCCAAGGAGACCACACGGATGGTATAGGAATCCTCAGAGTCGACTCACTCACTAACTACTTTTTCATTTTGAATACTAATGAGGGTGATTTTATTTTCATCAGAGGAACATTACACGAGTTGAGTTGTGTACTGCAGGGAACTCAGCTGGACAGTTTGGTTGGAGGAAAAGTGGTTGGGCATTCAATGATTAGAGGAACATGCAGGCATTTCTGCAGCTGTAGGTTCTTGGGTGCCTGGACCAAAATGTCACAGGATTGCTACACAATGTTACTTTAGAGAGGGGTGAAGAGCTCAACTTGACATCCCTATCCTTCTCTGGACCTGATTTGACCCTACCCTTCTCACCAGACTGACTTGACCGACCTGACCCCCACTCACCCTTTCCTTGTTGCTGCAAGACTGAACCACCCCGTTTAACACCCATCCTACTCAAAAGACTCATTTTCTCCCACCCACCCTGACTTACCCTAGCTACTACATCACTTACCTTGCCACCTTGCACACTTGGCACCCTTTCCACTTTCCATTTGGTATTCTACCCACCTGGCACCCTACCCATTTCCCAGCTGATGCCCTACTCAGCTGATACCCTACTTTCCTGGCACCATAGCCCCTGCTGTCAGAATAGAATCAGCACAAGACTGCCACTCACTGGAAAATCTAACCTAATATTCTCATGGTGAGGCTAACTAGTGCTGGCAGGAAGTGTTTAGCTATTTAAGCAGTTGGGAACCTAAGACCGAATTCAGAGAGAGTAAAAACAAAGCTGATTATAAATAGCAGAAAACTTGTAAGTGAAAATAAAAGGAAGCAGAAACAATGTTGATTAGAGTCAAAATACAAAATAGTGTTAAAAGGGCAGAATTAAAAGCATTCTATCGGCATGCATACAGCATTCATTACAAAATAGGTGAAGAGTTGGCACTCGTGAAAGTAATATGGTATGATTTAATTGTATCACAGAGATGTGGCTTAGGGGTGACAAAGACTGGGAACTGAATATTAAAGGACATTCAATGTTTAAGAAGGATAGGCAAAAAGGAAAGTGAGGTGAGGTAGTGTTGAAAAGAAATGAGGCAATTGCTACATTTATGAAAGGTGAACTCCAATCAGAAGAATACGATGCAGAATCTTTTTGGGTGGAGCTAAGAAACATCAAGAGACTGCGGACATTGTTTGAGTGGTTTATAGGTGATGAACAGTAGTGTTAATTTAAGGCATGGTATAAATCAGAGTATTAGAGGTGCATGTAGCAAGGGGAATGCAGTAATCATGGTTGACTTCAATCTACATATAGAATGGGTAAATCGAATCGAACATTGCGCTGGAGGAAGAATTCCTGGTATGTGTTAGGGGTTTTTTTTCTGCAGAGGAGAAGGGCTTATGCCCGAAACGTCGATTCTCCTGTTCCCTGGATGCTGCCTGACCTGCTGCGCTTTTCCAGCAACACATTTTCAGCTTTTTTTTCTGCAGCAATATTTGAGGAACAAACTGGAATAAAGATGATTTTAGATCAGGATGATAGTGGAGGGCTCAATCCTAACACAGAATCTATAGCAAAAATTTACAGTGTGATGTAACTGAAATTGTACATTGAAAAATTGATTGTTAAGCCTTTCATCTGTTAGAATACAGTGATAGTTACAGTGAAACTATCACTGTATTCTAACAGATGAAAGGCTTAGCAGACAATCAATTTTTCAATGTATAATTTCAGTTACATCACACTGTAAATGTTTGCTATAAATTCTGTGTTAGGATCGAGCCCTCCACTATCACCTGATGAAAGAGCGTCGCTCCGAAAGCTAGTGGGCTTCCAATTAAACCTTTTGGACTATAACCTAGTGTTGTGTGATTTTTAACTTTGTACACCCCAGTCCAACACCGGCATCTCCAAATTGTGGCTTACAAAGGAAGTTAAAAATAGTGTTATATTGAAGAATGAGGCCTATAATAAGGATTGAGTCAACTTTAGAATGGACAGTAGTCCTCCCTCTCCCCAGACCGGCAGGGGATATGTTCTAAGACCTACCACGGAAGCCCGAAACCGCTATACAATGTGCAGCGAATCCATACATTTAAATGGGAAATTTACCTTCCCAGCAGCCCCCTGTTCCCTGGTTCCAGAAGGTTCCCTATTATATGTTTGGGCTGTGGTAAACCGTGGGTAACTAAAACCACGGAAAATGATTCCGTGGATACAGAGGATCAAGAAACTAATTAAGAAAGAGTGAATAGAATATGTATGTAAAATAGCAGGAAACATGTAAATGGATTGTAAAAACTTCCATAGGTATTTAAGAGAGAAAAGAAAAATAAAAAAAAAACTGCATTACAGGCAGCAACAGGTGAATTTATAACAGACAATAGAGAAATGGTAGACAAAATAAGGCAGTACTTTGTACCTATCTTCTTAGCGAGAGACAAAAGAAACATCTCTGAAATAGTTCAGATCCATGGTCTAATGAAACCGTGGAACTGAAGGAAATTTGTATTTGTAAAGAAGTAAGTTTGGGGTAAGTTACTAGTGTGGATTGAAGATTAGTTAACAGGCAGAAAGCCAAGTGTAGAAGAAAATGGGGATCATTCTTAGGATGGCAGTCTGTGATCAGAGTGGTACTATAAAGATCAGTGCTTGGGCCCCAGCTGTTCGTCCATATAAATGGTTTGAACATGGGGCTAACTATAATATTTCCCAACTTTCAGATAATGTAAAACTTGGTAAGTGTGAGAGTTTTAAGGAGGCTGCAAAACGGCTGAGTTACTGGGCAAGAGCATAACAAATAGAATGTCCTTTGATATAGTGACAAATAACAGACTTGTGAGGAAAGTTTTGGTTTATGGTATCAAAAACCACAGTAGTATCTTAGATACAATTTGGCTGAGTGATAGGAAACAGAGAGCAATGGATGTTTTTCATGCTGGATGAAGATTTGTTGTGGAGTTCTTTGGGGTTGGTATTGAAACCCTTCTTTTTCTGATATATATTAATAATTTGAACCTTGGTGAGAAGGGACAATTTTAAATTATACAGATGACACAAAACTTGGAAGAATTATAAAATGTGGGGAGGACAGTGTGAAAATCCAAATGGATATTGACAAGTTGGTGGGAGTGAACAGATAAATGGCAGATCAGGTACAATGCAGAGATATGTGAGGTGATGCATATTGATGGGAAGAACACTGAAACACAATATAAATAATGGTTACAATTCTAAAGGTGCTGCAAGAGCAGAAGGACCTGTGCACAGGTCATTGAAGGTGGCAGAACAGGTAGAGAGAGCAGGGAATAAAGAATACAATGTCCTCAGCTTTATGAGTAGGGGCAGAGGATGTCGGAACAAGGCAGTGATATTGAACTTGAATAAGCAAAAAGCCACAAAATGTGATGTCGTACTCCCCACCTGCCTGATGGGTGCAGCTCCAACAACACTTGAAAAGCTTAACATCATCCAGGGCAAAGCAGCCTACTTGATTGGCACTACATCCACAAGCATCCACTTCCTCTCCCACTGACACTCAGTAGCAGCAGTGTGTACTATCTACAAGGTGCACAGCAGAAATTCACCAAAGATCTTTAAATAGCAATTTTCAAATCCATGACCCAATCCATTTAGAAGGACAAAAGCAGCAGTTATATGGGACCAGCAGCACCTCCTAGTGGCATTCAAAAGGGCATTGGATTATTATTTGATGGAAATAGTGTGCAATGATGTACAGGAGATTGGCACTAGGTGATGTTGCTCATTCGGAGTGCCAGTACAGACATGATGGGTTGAACGGCCTCCTTTTCTGTAACTTTTTGTTTCTTTTGTTCAAGGCAACACCACACTCTAAAAGTTTTAAAGGCAAGTGTGACCAAAGTGGGTAACACGGGTGTTCAAGGAGCATAGATTTCAAATAATTTGCAATGCTAAATGTGCGTGGAGTAAAATTCTGTATTTAATTTACATGTGAAGTACTGGAACTCCTTCCAAGTAGTGACAAATTGAATGAATGAGGTGGTGAGCACAATTGCTAAAATAGGTTGTCAACAAGGATTTCACGATGAAGCACTAATCTAAAATTTAAGGCGTTACTTTTAAGATGGATAAAAGAGAAAATGCAAATAATTTGTTGCATGTCAGTGAGCGTTGGCAGGAAAAGAAGTTAATGCTCCTCCTGGGAATCTTTACCAGTGCCTGCTTTATTGTAACGAGAAGCTGCATTTTTACTTTTATTTTGGATTTCCAGCACTTGTATTTTCTTTGTGTTTCACTGATTAAATAGCTGCAGAGTGGGTTGATGTGGAATAATCAGAAGAAGTGGGTGGTGGGTGCGGGACCAAGTGTAGTCTCTGCTGGAATGTGGGAAACTGCACTAAAGTGCGTGGCATTCTTGGGAAAAACTATAGCCAATTGTGGAACACAAATTAGTCCTGTCTGCTTCTCACTGCAGCTTGGAAACAGATCTTAGGTTGAAAAGAGAAAGAAAGGGGCTGATATTTGGGATGGTAGGCTTCTTTAGAAGGGAGGTGGCTGTGGTATAAACAAACAACTCCAGAGGACACAACCTTTTACCTTCCCACTTCAGATTAGAGAATGCGCCTTAATAATTGTATGCTTGCACTAAATCTAATAAGACCAGCTGGTTTAAAGCAAAAATAAATCAGGTAAGATTGTACAGCTTAGCTCAACCCTCAGGCACCTGTCCACAAACAAACATTCATCCTGGGAGAGTTGCATCAAATTAAACCGAATTGTTATTTTATGTGTGAGACGTGATAAGGAATTGTTTAGGAGTTTGGTGAATGGAGATTCTGAATTTGGGTAGGTTATAATTAAACATATCCCCCAAGGTACTGAGGGTACAGCTTTTCACAATATTTACAAGTCACTTTTTGAATGAATGGAGAGCCCTATTCTATGATCGCTGATGGCACAGACTCAGGTGGTGCAGTCAATTGTCGAGAGTGGGATGCTGGAAAAGCACAACAGGTCAGGCAGCATCCGAGGAGCAGGAGAATCGACGTTTCTCCTACTCCTGAGGAAGGCCTCTTGCCCGAAACGACGATTCTCCTCCTCGGATGCTGCCTGACCTGTTGTGCTTTTCCAGCATCCCACTCTCGACTCTGATCTCCAGCATCTGCAGTTCTCATTATCTCTTGGTACAGTCAATTGCCTGAGTGGGAACAGAAAGTTCCAAGGAGACATTGGTAGATTGTGAATATCCAGAGTTGGGGTAGTTGGAATTTAAAGAGGAAAGATGTAAGGTCAACTACTCTGGAGTTCAGTACAATACATCAGAATATGTTATTAAATACTAGAAAGTATGAATAAATAGAGATTTAATGGTCCAAGTTCAGAAATCACTAATTTCCACTAAATCACTAAGATCCGACTTGGAATACTGCATTCAATTCTGGCTACTTGTAGTTTAAATAAACCAGAATGTTACACAAGTTAAATAGGTTAAATGATAATAGATTTAATAGATTGTGCTTTTATTAACTTCCATTCTTGAGTATGGAAGAATAAGGGGTGATATAATTAAATGTCGTAGAAGAATTTGATTGGCTAGATAGAGTAGAGGGAGTTTGAGTGGTTGCAAAACTCGGCTGTTCAAAGGTCATGCCTGAAACTACTTTTTACACAAAGTATAATGAGAGCTGGAACTGTTCCCCCAGGAAGCCATTGATGTAGGTGAATTAAAAATGTCAAAACTGCATTTGCTAGAGTTGACATTGTCTCAGTGGTATCAGGGCAAAAGTCATTGAGTGGCTCTAGAACATTGTAAGTAGTAGAGGAGGGGGGAAAGGGGGCGTTTGGGGGAGATGGTGTAACAATTGTGGTCCACATTGGAATCAATGACATGAGCAGAGAAAGGGCAGTGGTCCTGTAGACCTAGGTAGGAAATTAGCAAGTAAGACTTCAAAAGTAGTAATCTCCAGATTACTCAATTTGCAACAGGAGGATAAAGCAGATGAATTTAGATCTGCAAGGAATGTGCAGGAGTGAAGGCTTTCGGTTCTTGGGATATTGCTACCAGCTCTGGGATTGATGGGACCAGTAAAAAGCAGATGGTTTGCATTTGTGCAGAGTTGGGTCTGAATTGCTTGCAGGGCATTTTTCTAATACTGTTGTGGAGAGTTTAAACTAATTTGGCAAGGGCATAAGAACCAAAAGATAATTTTGAGAGGAATATAAAAGTGCACAGAATACTGGGAGATTGGGCATTAGGGTAGGGAATAATAAGTTATGAGATGAGGTCAGAGGAAGGAGAAATTAATAGTGTGTGAATTCGGGTTATTGTGCATGGGTAGGAATGCATGGAATGTGGTAAATAAGATTGGTGAGTTGCAGATGCAGAATGGCTTGTGGAAATAAGTTGATTTTGTTCTTATAAGGACATGGCTTAAGGAAGTGTATGACTGTGTGCTAAATATTCCTGGAATTTTGGAAAGATTGGAATGGAAGAAAACAGGGATAGGTTGTGATATTGATTGAGGAGATCATTGAAATGTTGATGAAAGAGGTTGTCTCAGACGAGTCAAGGACAGAACTGATTTGGCTGGAGCTACGGAAGAATAAATGTGCATTGAATTGCTTACTGTAGGCTTTAGGCCACCAACTAATGGAAACGATGAACAATTTTGCAAAGAAATTAGAGAGAGGCATAGAAATTATAGAGTAGTCATAAATTGGGAACGTCAATTATTCTAATATGTACTTGAATGGTAATAACATAAGGGGCAGAAAGGGATAGGAATTCCTATAGGCATTCAGGAAAAATTGTCTGCAGCAGTGTGTTTTCAGTCTAATGAGAAAGAAGGCACTACTAGACCTGGTCCTTAGAGATGAGGTAGGCCACATAGTTCAAATGTTCATAGGAGAACAATTTAGGTATAGTGCTCATTGTGTCAAAAGGTGACTTTGGAAAAAGACAATGAACAACCTGGAGGACAAAAGTAAACAGGGCTGGAAATGTGTTGCTGGAAAAGCGCAGCAGGTCAGGCAGCATCCAGGGAACAGGAGAATCGACGTTTCGGGCATAAGCCCTTCTTCAGGAAGGTAGCAAGTCTGTTTGAGGAATCCTCCCTCAACAAGGATTTCAGTGAGTCCCTCTCTCACTGCACACCCCAGGTCAACTCCTCTGCACAGAAGCTCTTCAGCCACCTTCTCAAACAGACTCGCTATCTTCCTGAAGAAGGGCTTATGCCCGAAACGTTGATTCTCCTGTTCCCTGGATGCTGCCTGACCTGCTGCGCTTTTCCAGCAACACATTTCCAGCTCTGATCTCCAGCATCTGCAGACCTCACTTTCTCCTCAAAAGTAAACAGGGGTAAAGTCAACTTTAATGAGATAAGATGTGACCTTGGTAGAATAAATTGGAGCCAAAGGATGGCGATGAAAAATAGCTGAACTATGGGCAACCTCCAAAGCAGAGATGGTTTAGGCACAGTCAAGGTATATTCCTTCAGAGGGAGAGATAGGTGAAAACAAAACAAAGCTCCCTAAATGACAACAGATGAAGAAATTAGGACAAAGAAGAAGAAGTGTGCTTATGACAAATGTCAGTTAGAAAGTTGAGCTGGGACGAATGTTGAATGAAGAAGGGTCAGAGGGGAGGTGAAAAAAATGTAAGAAAAGCAAAAAGGAAGTTTGAAACAGGCTGGCAGTTAAGATAAAAGGGAATCTCATAGTCTCCAATGGCATTAAAATAGAAAATAGATGTTAAAAAGAGGTGTATGGACAAATAGGGGCAAAAATGGATTTATATGTAGAGGCAGGGGTATGGCTGAGGAGTTAAATGAAAACTTCACACCCGTCTTCTCCATGAACGAAGATGCTATCCACATCATGGTGAAAGAAGAGTTATTTTGGTCACTGTTTGCAATTGATAAGGAAAATGCTCTTTATTTAAATTTGATCAGACAATTGGACTGGATAGGATGCAACCAAGGATGGAAGTGAGAGTAAAATATGTGGACATACTGGCCATAATTTTACAGCTTTCCTTGGCCTCAGAAAGTAGTGCTTCTTTGGAGAAGACAGCCATTACAATCTTGTTCAAAAAATAAGCTGCAACAATAAACCCAATAACTTAAGCCAATCAGTTTGACTTCAGTGATGACAAAACTTCCAGAAACATCAATTAAGGACAAAGTTAACCGACAAATGGACAAGTGCCAGTTAATTAAGGAAAGCCAGCATTGATTCCTTAAGGGAAAATCATGTCTTACGAACTTGCTGGAGTTTTTGAAGAAGTAGCAAAAAGAGGGCGATGATGGCAATGTTATTGTTAAAGGCATTTAATGTTAATGTTTTTGCTGCACAACAGAGATGTAAGCAAAGTAATCGCTCATAGAATGAAAGTGCCAGTAGTAACACAGATACAAAATTGACTGAGTGACAGGAACCAGGGAGAAATGTTGATGAATGTTCTTTTGGATGGAGGAAGGTTAGGAGTGGAGTTCTGCAGGAGTGAGTGTTGGGACTGTTCATTTTCTATATTAATGACTTCAACCTCCGTGTACAATTGCAAAACATTTTAACCTGTGAGGAGAATAATGTAGAAAGGGTTAGAGCTGTTGGATTGGTGAACTGGTGCTGGATGAACTTCAATGCAGAAATGACTGAGGTGTCAGTGAGAGTGCTCTTTGGAACCAGTATTCATAAATCTATTAGTTTTTAAATAGTTATGGAAAAAGATAGACTTGATCTAAAAGATGAAGTTCTAAATTGGCGTAAAGCCAATTTTGATGCTATTAGGCAAGAACGTTCAAATGTTGATTGGGAAAAGTTATTCTCAGATAAAAGGATGGTTGGAAAGTAGGAAGCCTTCAAAAATGAGATAAAGAGAGTTCAGAGGCAGTATGTTCCTGTTAGTTTGAAAGGCAAGGCTGGTAGGTGTAGGGAATGCTGGATGACTAGAGCAATTGAAGCCCTGGTCAAGAAAAAGGAGGAGGCATATGGCAGGTATAGACAACTGTGTTGAGAGAGTAGGAGTATACTCAAGGGAAATCAGGACGGCAAAAAAGAGACATGAGATAGCTTTGGCAAATAGGTTAAGGAGAACCCAAAGAGATTCCACAAACACATTGAGAGTAAAAGAGTAACTAGGGAGAGAATAAGGTCCCTTAAGGTCGTTTATGTGTGGAACTGCAAGAGATGGGTGAGACACTAGCTAGGTATTTTGTGTCAGTGTTGACTATGGGGAAGGATTTGGAAGGAAGAAAGTTTGGAGAAATAAACAGTGCTATCTTGAAAAGTGTTCATATTACAGAGGAGGTGGTGCTGGAAGTCTTAAAATGCATAAAGGTGGATTAATCCCTACGACCTAATCGGATGTATTCCAGAACTTTGTGGGAAGCTGGGGAAATAATTTCTGGTCTGCTTGCTGGGATATTTGGATCATCGATACCCACTGGTGAGCTGCCAGAAGATAGGTGGGTGGCTAATGTGCTACCATTATTTTCAAAAGGTGGTAAGGAAAAGCCAGGGAATTACAGATCAGTGAGCCTGACATCAGTGATGGGTAAGTTGCTGAAGGGGATTCTGAGGGACAGGACTCACATGCATTTTGAAAGGCAAGCACTGATTAGGGATAGTCAGTAGGGCTTTGTGCATGGGAAATCATGTCTCATAAACTAGATTGAGTTTTTTGAAGAAGTGACAAAAAAGAGTGATGTAGGCAGAGCGGTGGAAGTTGTCTGTATGGACTTCAGCAAGGCATTTGACAAAGTCTCATATGGCAGACTGGTTAGCAAGGTTAGATCTCATGGAATGCAATTGGATATAGAACTGGCCAACCATTTGGATATAGAACTGGCCCGCAGGTAGAAGACGGAGGGTAGTGGTGGAGAGTTGTTTTGCAGACTGGGGGCCTGTGACTAGTGGTGAGCTGGAAGGATTGGTGCTGGATCCACTGCTTTTCATCATTTATATACATGATTTGGATGTGAATATAGGAGGTACGATTACTACGTTTGCAGATGACACCAAAATTGGTGGTGCAGTGGACGGTGAAGATGGTTATCTCAGAGTACAATGGCATCTTGACCAGATTGGCTATTGGACAGAGGAGTTTAATTTAGAAAAATATGAGGTGTTGCATTTTCATAAGGCAAATCAGGGCAGCATTTACACATTTAATGGTAGGGCCCAGGGGATTGTTACCGAACAAAGGGACCTAGGGGAGCAGGAGCATATTTCCTTGAAGATGGAGTCACAGGTAGACAGGGTAATGAAGAAGGCATTTGGTACACTTGCCTTTATTGAATAGTTCATTGAGTATAGGAGTTGGGATGTCATGCTGCGGCTGTATAGCACATTAGTTCGGCCACTTCTGGACTACTGTTTTCAATTCTGGTCGATCTACTATAGGAAAAATGTTGTTAAACTTGAAAGGGTGCATAAAAGATTTACAAGGTCGTTGCCAAGGTTGCAGGTTTTGAGGTATAGGGAGATGCTGAATAGGCTGGGGCTATTTTCCCTGGAGCATCAGAGGCTGAGGGGCGACCTTATAGAGGTTCATAAATCATGAGGGGCATGGAGAGTGTAAACAAATAATGTCTTTTCTCCCTATGGTAGGGGAATTGAAAACTAGAGGGCATAGGTATAAGGAGAGAGTGAAAAGACATAAGAGACCTAAGCGGTAACCTTTTTCACACAGAAGGGTGGTGAATGTATGGAATGGTCTGCCAGAGGAAGTAGTGGAGGCTGGTACAATTACAGCATTTAAAAGGCATCTGGTTGGGTATGTGAATAGGAAGGATTTGGAGGGATGTGGGCCAAATGCTGGAAAATAGGACTAGATCAATTTAGGATACGTGGTCGGCATGAATGAGTTAGCTGAAGGGTCTGTTTCCATGCTGTACATCTCTATGACTCTAAATGTGAGGTGAGTCACATGGAGAACATGGAGGGATCATATAAAACAAAGGTCACCACTCTAAAGAGGGCAAAGGAACAGCCAAGTTCAGAGCACTGTTAATAAAGCAGTTAATAAAGACTCCTTGGTTTTATTAATAGGGACATAGAATACAAAAGCAAGGTGGTTATGTTGAACTTATATAAAGTTGAAAATCACATGACGCCAGTTTATAGTCCAATAGGTTTATTTGAAGGTATAAGCTTTCAGAACGCTGTTCCTTCATCAGATAAACCTGTTGGACTATAACCTGGCGTCGTGTGATTTTCAACTTTGTCCACCCCAGTCCAACACCAGCATCTCCACATGATGAACTTATATAAAACTAGTTTAAACTTAGCAGAAGTGTTGCATCTAGTTCTAGTTCCAGGGATGAGGATCTACAAAGATAGATTGGAGAAGTTCGACTGTTTCCACTTGGAGATGAAAAGGTTGAGGGAAGATTTGATTGGGAAATCAGAATTATGAGGGACCTGGACAGAGTCAATAGGGAGTACAGATGACAATAATCAATCAATCAATCAATCATGAAAGGATTGAGAACAACAAGCACGGATCCAAGTAATTAGCAAAAACAGTATGAGCGGAAGTTTTTCCATTTGATAAGCAGTTCGGACCATTACAACATGAGGCAGGTCAATCAGCTCCTCCCAAAGGGAGTTTGACTGTTATCCAACAATTGCAAAGTTTAGCATTGTAAGGAGAAGACATGGAAAATGGTACCAAATGAATTTGTCATTTGTGAAGCCATTTCAGGCATGATGGGCTGAAAGCTTCATTTTGCCTTATAACAATTCTGTGACACTGTGGATTTGAATCATCACAGAGCTAATCTGGTCAGCTATAGCTTGTTTGAATGGCAGAGAAGACTCAAGGAGCTAAATTGATCAATTCCTCTCATTTAACATGAGAGAATTACTGAAGCACATACCAACCTAAATCTTAGAAAAAACTTTATTTTGTCACAATTACCAATTGTGAAGGGTGTTGTTCATAATAGTTCAATATTTACTTTGTTATTTAGAGTTACCAGCATGATGACAGAACTGACAGGTTAGAACTATTAAGAAGAATGAGAAGGCAGGGACTCAATATCTTTAGAACGAAGAAGATTGAAGGGTAGCTCAACAGAGGTAATCAAAAAACTACAAAGGGGGGCCGAAAGGCTTGTTCCTGGGCTGTAAATTTTCTTTGTTCTTTGTTATTTTTCTTTGGTTACAGAGGCAAGCATTGCAATGATATGGCTAAGTCCATAAATATAAAGTGGTCACTACTAATTCAAAATGGAGATCGTCAGTGAACAAAGTCATTAAGAAAATTAACATAGATGCATTTAAAGGGAGGCTCGATAAACATGAAGGGAAAGTGATGATGAAGGGTGAGTTAGGAGGAGGTGGTTTATACACAGCATAAACACTAACACAGACTAGTTGGATAGAATGGCCTGTTTCTGTGCTTCTGCTTTTGTTCCTTGGTCAATAGGACTTTTTTTTGTTAAGCAGGCTGTTTCTAATTCTTTATAGCACCATCTGGTAATAGTCTGTTCTACTTTTGTTTTCATTGCTCACAGAAGGCCTGCTGACATTAATTAGCAAGAAATAGTTACATATAGCCTCCCGACATGATTAGTCTTCAGGCAATTTCATTAAGTGTTTCAGTACAAAAGCTGGTGATTGAAGAACATATTGTTTCAACTCTTCAAAGGTTCCATTATTGGAAACTTTCTACGAACTCAATGTTGCCTCATGTTTTTGGTGTTGGTAACAGTTCATGTGGTTCTAAGTTGTGATTCTTCAGACTAGTGAATAGCTTCAGCTCTTTCTCTGCTTTAATTTAATAGAATATAAAGAATCTGATCGCCTGTAATATGTATTCTTTGTAGTGAAAAGAGTAAATGACATTCAATGAAGAGGAACTCCAAGATGAAGTTAATTTCATAAAATTTGAAGCAAAAAATGATAATCATTCTACCAATCTACAATTTCCAACATAACATTCCTTTTCATTGCTTGACTTAGGAATGGATAAATCATTAATAATAAACCTTTTCACGTTCTTTTTATTGCTCGACCATAGGAATGGATAAATCATTAAAAATAAACCTTTTCATGTGTCTTTCTGCTCCAAGAATTCTTCTCTTGCACAATCCCAAAAGATAACATTTTACATAAGATCATTCATGCTTGGAATGAAGATGTTGACTGGAATCCAAGGAACAGGCTACCTTAATCAAACTCAGTCTTTGCAATCCATTTCTGCTGTGCTTTGGTCTCTGTGAGATTCTGTTATAGTCAGAGCTGCAACATTGATCAAGAACCATGCCGATGGCATATGGAAGGATCAAACACAGCTCAATTTGCATCCTCCTTTCTTGTATATGTAATTCCTAATTATGTACTGTATCCCGTATATTATGAATAAAGAAAGGCATAATAAGCTCAATTTTATTGGCATTCCTGACCAGATATAGCTTTGAAGCTGTATCCAAGAACATATTTTTAAAATGCTCTCAGTGTAGGCACTACATCTTGTGGTTTGGAATCAAGGGATTGTTGGGTGGTGTGGGCAGTCATTCTAAGTATCACCTTGGTTACTTTGCCTGGTTTTAGTGTCCACAAAGGTACTGCTTTCACAACTGTAACAAAACCACTCTGGAAATTGTGCTGGGTATTGTATGGGTGTGGATAGTTGGATAAAGAACTGAAAGAGCTAAGTATATCCAATATAACTGAATCAGGAATGACTTTTAAATTTGACCAAGAGCACAGCTTAGTTGAAATGCAAAATTATTGAGGTGTCACACAACTGTGAAGTGAGTTACAAACCCTATTTTAAGACAACAAGAACAATATTGATTCAAAGTTCCAGGCAGTGCAGTTTGCCTTTCGAAAGTCAGTGGATGGACATTTACCAAGTCACTATGATTCTAATGCCAAAGTCTTAATCTTTTACATAAATGAGTGAGCATTAGTACCTTCTCAGGCATAACTGAGCACACAGCTGCTGGGCTATTGGTAAGGTCATTGATGGTGGAACTGTTATAATGTCAGAGGGCTGTCAGTTTTGGACAAATCTGATTTCAAATGAAGGAAGACTTTTTAAATTTTTCCAACAGTAATTAGAGCAGAAACCAACGGGAAACTGGCATTTCAAGCTGCATTGGGCCCTACTGCAGATATAATCCAACCATTCAAATGCACATGTATTATGCTGATGTCTCTGTTCTACTATCCTGATTTACTTCTGTAAGGTACTGTTTCTTTGGTTAGCACACAAAACAAATGTTTCACTCTATCATGGTACATGCGATAGTAATAAATCAAATCAAATCAAAATTTATCCTACTCTCCCTGTGATGCCTGCAGGAAGAGGGATGCTACAAGAAAGGCCTGCCTCTGATTTATATTTGAATCCAATTATGTGGAAGTGCCCCCGAGGCTTCCAGCCTCATACCTGATGAAGGGCTCCTGCCCGAAATGTCGATTTTCCTGCTCCTCAGATGCTGCCTGACCTGCTGTACATTTCCAGCACCACTCTAATCTTGATCCAAATAAGACACTCAATTGCACTGGTCACACAGCGACACCCATAACCCAAGAATGATTTTCTTAATAAAATGCTGAGAACGCTGATGAAGGGTGGCCTAGTTAAAGGTGATCTTGCAATCATTGAATTGACTACAGCTGAAAGGACAGCTCCTCTGATAGTGCTGTGAGTTCAATTTGGCAACAGACTGCATTTTGGTGAGAATTTTGATGCTTACTTTGGCATCAGCCATTCCTTTTTGAATGTGTTTATAGAATCATACAGCACGGATTGAGGGTCCTAGCAAGAATTGTTCAATTAATGGCACTCCCCCACTCTTATCCTATAGCCCATGCAAATATTTCCTATTTAACCATGTGTTCAATTAATGTTCAGAAGTCATTTGTGAGACTTCTTGCTGTTCTTCTCAGGCAGTACATTTCAGATCATTGAGTTAAAGAAGGCTTCATGTCCTCTCTATTGTCATTTGTCTTAAATTTTTGTCCTTTGGTTTCTGGCTTTGTAGCCAGTGGAACCAATTTCTCTCTATACTGACAACACCTCATAATTTTGCATACATCAATCTCATTTGAACAGTCCTTGCTTGAAGTAGACATGCTATTGTTTTGGAGCTGGTGCATGTTGGGATATTAGCCACAGAGGATCATGTGCCTGTTGCACAGTCCACTCTATTTTCTGTAGAACAGATAATCTTAGTTGTCAGAAGATTACTTAGGTTAGCAGTGAGGAGTGATGAGGTCCATGAAGAGTATTCAGTATGTGCTCCCTATATGCAATGCTGTTTCATGGGCCAAAAGCAGGAATAAAGACACTTTGGTCTTGTTCATTCTGAGATGCAATGGTCCCAATACACTGTGTGTAGGATCATAGTTCCTTTGGTTCTGTGAACTCCTGCAGCCTCAGGAGCTTATGCAGCAATGGTATCTTGTCTGATATTGTATTAGAAGGTTGTGGAGTTTTCACAGTTGCTTAGATCTTTAGGTTTTATTGGGGCTGCTGAATTCAAGTGGCTAGACATTTAACTTGTGGATCAGGTTAACACTAGCAGTATGCACTCCGTGTCCGAGCTGAGGTAGACCTCCTTGCTCTACCTATGGTAAAATATCTCAGTTCTTTGTTGTGCTTCACCAGTAATTACCAAGGACATACCTTCAGAAGAATACTTGCAGCCCAATGTGCTATCTTTGAATTTCTGATCAGTCATGAATAGGCATTGGCTGGGCTTGCAATGTTGTCACTTTTGTGCTCTCCAGCTATGGGGCAGAAGCAAAATCCTGCAGATGCTGCAAATCTGGAATAAAAGCAAAACATAATTGAAACGCTTAACAGGCCAGGAAGCACCTGTGAGTAGAAAAACAAAGTTAGTGACCTGAATTTTATCAGTCTCTGGAAGGCAGCTGCCGGGATAGTGGGGTGGTGGTGGTGTGGGGGCACTATAATAATGGGAAAATATTGTGGGTCAGCCCCTATGAGTGAAGAAACCATTAACTAAATGGAGGCAGCCTGCCTGGTCAAACAAAGTGGACATAAGCAGGGAAGGCATGCCCCCAGTATGTCAGCTAGCTCTCGGGGTTTCCACTTCTATCTTGGCCCTCTGAATTTTCATTTTGTTGAAATAGCCTATCTTCTGGGGTCCCTTGTGTGAGACCAAGGCACATGGTCATCATAAGAGAGTATGGAGAAAGTGAGGACTGCAGATGCTGGAGACCAGAGTTGAAAAATGTGGTGCTGGAAAAACACAGCAGGCCAGGCAGCATCCGAGGAGCAGGAGAATTGACGTTTCGGGCATAAGCCCTGGTCCTCACCTTCCACCCCACCAACCTCCGGATACATCGTATCATCCTCCATCATTTCCGCCACCTCCAAACAGACCCCACCACCAGGGATATATTTCCCACCCCACCCCTATCAGCGTTCCGGAGAGACCACTCCCTCTGCGACTCCCTCGTCAAGTCCACACACTCCCACCAACCCAACCTCCACTCCCGGCACCTTCCCCTGCAACCGCAAAAAGTGCAAAACTTGTGCTCACACCTCCCCCCTCACCTCCCTCCAAGGCCCCAATGGATCCTTCCATATCCATCGCAAATTCACCTTCGCCTCCACACACATCATTTACTGTATCCGCTGCACCCGATGTGGTCTCCTCTACATTGGGGAGACAGGCAGCCTACTTGGGGAACGTTTCAGGGAACACTCCTGGGACACCCGCACTAACCAACCCAACCGCCCTGTGGCTGAACACTTTAAGTCCCCCTCCCACTCTGCCAAGGACATGCAGGTCCTTGGCCTCCTCCATCACCAGACCCTGACCACACAACGCCTGGAGGAAGAGCACCTCA
>NC_057728.1:12884511-12994820 GCF_004010195.1 Chiloscyllium plagiosum
CGTCGATTCTCCTGCTCCTCGGATGCTGCCTGACCTGCTGTGCTTTTCCAGCACCATACTCTCTTATGTGGTGCTGGAAAAGCACAGCAGGTCAGGCAGCATCCGAGGAGCAGGAGGATCGATATTTCGGGCATAAGTCCTTTATCAGGAATGAAGTTTGTGGGTCAGGGTTGAGAGGTAAATGGGAAGGAGTGGGGTTGGCGGGAGGTAGCTGGGCAAGCGATAGGTGGATGAAGGTGAGGGAGGTTCAAGCGCAGTGGTGTGTGAAGTGGAGGAGATGTGCTGGACGGCATCGTCAACCATGTGGGAAGGGAAGTTGCGATCGTGTAAGATGGAGGCCATCTGGGACTTTCTGAGATGGAATTGGTCATCCTGGGAACAGATGTGGCGGAGGTGGAGGATTTGGGAATAAGGGATGCCATTTTTTCAGGAGCAAGGGTGGGAGGAGGTGTAGTCTAGGTAGCTGTGGGGGTCAGTGGGCACTGCCCTTGAACCCAACCCCTCCCAACGTAACAAGGACAGAACCCCCCCCAATCCTCACCTTCCACCCCACCAACCTCCTCATACAACGTATCATCCTCCTCCACTTCTGCCACCTCCAAACGGACCCCACCACCAGAGATATATTTATCTCCCCACCCCTATCAGCGTTCTGAAAAAATCATTCCCTCTGCGACTCCCTTGTCAGGTCCACACGCCTTTCCAGCCCACACCCCAATTCTAGCACCTTTCCCTGTCACCGCAGGAAGTGCAAAACCTGTGCCCACACCACTCCCCTCACCTCTGTCCAAGGCCTCAAGTGATCCTTCCACATCTGTCAGAAATTCACCTGTACCTCTACCAATGTCATCTGCATCCGTTGCACCCGGTGTGGTCTCCTCTATATCAGGGAGCCAGGATGCCTTCTTGCGGATCGTTTCAGAGATCATCTCTGGGACACCCACCAACCCCACCGCCCCGTGGCTGAACACTTCAACTCCCCCTCTACTCCGTCAAGGATATGCAGGTCCTGAATCTCCTCCACCGCCAAACCATTACTAGCCGATGCCTGGAGGAGGAATGCCTCTTATCCCATCTTGGGACCCTGCAACCACACGGGTAAATGTGGATTTCAACATTATCCCAGTCCCAAGCCTCCAACTCGGCACTGCCCTCTGGACCCATCCATCACTGCCCCCTCTAACCTCTCACCTTCTTGCTCACCTTCATCCACCTATAGCTTTCCCAGCTACTTCCTGCCAACCCCATCCCCCCCTCAGCCCCGGCCCACAAGCCTCATTCCTGATGAAGGACTTATGCTTGAAATGTCGATTCTCCTGCTCCTCGGATGCTGCCTGACCTGCTCTGCTTTTCCAACACTACACTCCCATCTCTGGTCTCCAGCATCTGCAGTCCCCACTTTGTCCCACAGGGTCATGATAACCAGAGCTTCGTGGGAATGGACAGATTGTACAAATTTAAGATAGCAGATAGCATTAAAGGTTGCAACAATAGTGAATACAGAACTAAATCTGAATCTGTGTAGCATTCATAAGAAAATCGATGAATTTATAGCTCAAATAGGAAGAAATATATGTATGATTTCATAGCCATTATAGAGACATCACTGCAAGATGATGAAGGCTGAGACCTAAATATTCAACAGTAGATGAAGTTTTAGAAGGACCGATGGTAGGAATAGGTGCTGAGGTAATTCTGTTAGTTCAGGCTGGCATGAGCACAATACTCAGAAATGGCCGTGGTTCTAAGTATCAAGGTGTAGAATCCCTTAGGGTGGGAAGAAGAAATAGTTAAAGTAAAAGAAAAACTTGTGAAAATACCTTGAAGGCATCCTAACAGTAGCAATATTTTCTAACAAGGTTCACAGGAAGAAATAATGGTGCTTGTAAGAAAGGTATGGTGATAATCACGTAGGATGTTAACCAGTGTATGTATTGTAAAAATCAGATTGGCAAATGAAGCCTGGAAGATGAGTTCATAAAGTGTTTTTGACACAGTTTATGAGAGTAGCATGTTTTAGACCCAAAGAACGTTATTCAATGTACAAGGGGATAGAATTAATTAATCACCTCATAGTGAAGGTAGTGAAAAAGTCATAACATAATTGAGTTTCACATTCAGTTTGAGGAAGAGAGGAGTGTGTCAAGGCTAATGTTTTAAACTAAATGAGAGCAAATATGAATTAGCTAAAATGAACCAAGAAATTAGGTTAAGGGATCTGACAATAAAAATGCAGTAGCAGATTTTTAAAGAGATATTTCATAACAGTCAGCAAAGATTCATTTCAGTGAGAAAGAAATATACTAAAGGAAGTATGCGCCATCTGTGAATCATGAAGATAGTTGGTGGTAGTACCAAATTGACAGGAACAAAAACATACAATTCAGCAGAAATTAATCACAGGTTGGGTAATTAAACAGAATGTTGACAAGAAAGTAAAGAATAACAAAGATAATAATGAGAATGGAATTCAAGTATAAGAGAAAGCTAGCTTGAAATTTATCAATAGTTAGGTAGAGTTTCTACGGATATTTTAAAAGGAAACGAGCACGTAAATTGAGCATTGGTCTACTAGAGTGTGTATCAGGAGAATTAATAAGGGAAAATAAGGGAATGGTGAATTAGTTGGCAGATATTTTATATCTGTCTACAATGAAGATGATACAAATAAACGGAGAAATGGAAAAATGGAGGGACAGACTTATAATAATTATAATCATCAGTGAATGCTTGTTGATAAAATTATTGGAACTAAAAGCTGACAGTCTCCAGGTTCTGAGTCTTCACCAACAAAACCAGAAACAGAAATTGCTGGTAAAACTCAGCAGGTCTAGTAGTAAGGGTCACTGAACCCAAAACATTAACTCTGAGTTCTCTTCACAGATGCTGCCAGACTTGTTGAGTTCTTTGAACAATTTCTGTTTTTGGTTTTGCTTCTTGTTTTCAGCTTTCACAGTTCTTTCGATTTTCTGATAGTCTTCATCCTCAGATGTTTTAAAAAATGACTCTTGAAGCAGCAGACCATTTAGAACATCACAATGCAACCAGGCAGAGTCAGCAATGCTTTGTGAAAGGAAAATAAGACTTGACTAATTTATTCAAGTTCTTTAAAGAAGTAATGAGCAATGTAGATAATGAGTAACTGTTGGATGAGGTATACTTAGATTTCCAAAAGGCATTTGACAAGATGCCACATCAAAGGTTACAGATAAAATAAGTGCTCATGGTGCAGTACGTAATATATGAGAATTAGCAGGGGATTGGTCATCTAACAGCAATAATAGAAATAAATAGGTTGTAAAAATGTAATGAGTGCAAGCCAACTATTGACAATATATGTCAACGACTTGGACAAAGGGGCCAAATATAAGATTGCTAAATTTTCTGATGACACAATGTTAGATCCATAACTATGTTTTAAAAGGGCTATTGAGAGATACCAAATTTATTTAAATAGGTTAAATAAATAGGCAAAATTTGAAAGATGGAACATTATGTGGGAGGAATAGAAAAACAACACACTATTGAAATGGAGAATGATTGTAGAATCGAGGTACAGAACAATCTAGATATGCGGATTCATGAACCATAAAAAGTTAGCATTAAATGCAGCAACTGATTAGGAAAGCAAATGGGATTTTGTCAAATATTACAATGGGTATAGAATATGGAAGTGGGGATGTCTTTCCATTGTCATATAGGGCATTGATGAAACAATGTCTTGAGTACCAAAATCAGATCTTTTCCTCTGAAATAATATTATTGCAATTGAAAAAGCTCATGGTGCTCACTCTACTTCCAGGATAAAGGGGATGTCTATTAGAAAGTGTTGGACAGTTTAGGACTGTTTCAATGGAGTTTAGATGAATGAGAAATGATCTAAGTGAAGCATATCCAATCCTGATGGGAATTGATGTGGTAAACGCTGAAGAATTGTCTCCCCATAGAGTCATAGAGATGTATAGCACGGAAACTGACCCTTCGGTCTAACTTGTACATGCCGACCAGATCTCCCAACCAAATCTAGTCCCAACTGCCAGCACCCAGCCGATATCCCTCCAAACCCTTCCTATTCATATACCCATCCAGACACCTTTTAAATGTTGTAATTGTACGAGCCTCCACCACTTCCTCTGGCAGCTCATTCCATACATGCACCACCCTCTGTGTGAAGAAGTTGCCTCTTAGGTCTCTTTTATATCTTTCCCCTCTCACCCTAAATCTATGTCCTCTAGTCCTGAACTCCCACACCCCAGGGAAGAGACTTTGTCTATTTACCAAATCCATGCTCCTCATGATTTTATAAATGTCTATAAGGTCACCTTTCAGCCTCCGATGCTCCAGGGAAGACAAGCCCTGCCTATTCAACCTCTCCCTACAGCTCAAATCCTCCAACTGTGGCAACATTCTTATAAATCTTTTCTGAACCCTTTCAAGTTCCACAACATTCTTCCAATAGGAAGGAGACCAAAACTGAACGCAATATTCCAAAGGTGACCTAACCAATGTCCTGTACAGCTGCAACATGACCTCCCAACTCCTGTACTCAATGCACTGACCAATAAAGGAAAGCATACCAAATTCTTCTTCCTACCTACCTGCGGCCCCACTTCAAGGAGCTATGAATCTGCACTCCAAGGTTTAGATTAGATTACCTACAGATTAGATTACCTACAGTGTGGAAACAGGCCCTTCGGCCCAACAAGTCCACACCAACCCGCCGAAGTGCAACCCACCCATACCCCTACACTTACCCCTTCACCTAACACTATGGGCAATTTAGCATAGCCAATTCACCTGACTTGCACATCTTTGGACTGTGGGAGGAAACCGGAGCACCCGGAGGAAACCCATGCAGACACGGGGAGAATGTGCAAACTCCACACAGTTAGTCGCCTGAGGTGGGATTTGAACCCAGGTCTCTGGTGCTGTGAGGCAGCAGTGCTAACCACTGTCTCTTTGTTCAACAACTATTAGATCTAAGGGAACACAGTTTAAAAATAAATTTGAGATGATGATGAGGAGAAGTCTTTTCTGAGTGAGTTGTGAAATCTGTGGAATTCCTTTCCCAGGGAGCTGTGGAAGCTACATCATTGAGTATTTTTAAGGCTGAGGTTGATAGATTCTTGGTTAACAAGGGGAATTGGGGTAGACAGGAAACTAAAATTAAGGCAAAAATGTTATTGAATGGTGAACCAGTCTCAAGGGCCAAATAGCCCATTTCTACTCCTAACTTAAGCATTTGTACGTTTGTGTAAAGTAAGATTGACTGAAGTGCCATTAAATAAAGCAGAAAATTGTGTTTTTTTTTAGTGAACACTTGTGGGGCTACATCTGTGCAGTTCAGATCCATTCTTGAATGCAAATTTACTTGGATGGCCACATTTTGGAGAAACAGAAGATTAGCATCCACGCAACAGTTTTCACAACCTCAGGGAATTTACAGCTAATAAATTGTTTGCCACAGGGCGGTTATTGTTATTATGTTGGAGACACGGTGACTATTTTATGCACAGCAAACTCCCCTGAACAGCAGTATTCCTGTAACCAAATAATCCAATGTAGTGATACAGTTTGAGGGATTAATGTTGACCAGGGAGCACCCTTCTTTTCTTCAAAATGAGACCACATGATATTTTATATTTAATTGCGTAAGCAAGTAAGACCTAATTTTGATATCTTATCTGAATTAACACCTCTGACATTCCACTGCTATCTTAGTGCTTGGTATCTACTTTGATATTTGACTGAAGTCCTGGAACTTAACAACTTTGTAAATCTCAGACCTGAAAGTACTATCATTGTGCCCCAGTTGGCCTGACATAATTGGAATTTAGCAGAGAGGGGGGTGACTTGATTGAAGTGTATTATATTCTACACGGTCTTGATTGACGGTCCCTCTAATGATTTTTTCTGCAGTGTAGACCACCAAGGTCCTTATATGCCAGTGGTTTCTGGAAGCAGAAGCCAATGCAACATGTCAATCAGCAGAACCTCGCATTAGCTGTGCAGCCAGACGGAATAGAGGGAACTTAACCCTTTCCGGACTGTGATGAGGACAATTTTTGTTCTCTCCCTGATGCTTTGTGTGGTCTTGGAGTTCTCTGTTTCAGAAGGTGGTGGAGGCAGACTCATTGAATATTTTTTAAGACAGGGGTAGAATAATAGTCAAGGCATCCAGGGTGACCAGGGGTAGATGGGAATGTGGAATTTGAGTACGAACAGATCAGGCATAATCTTATTGAACAGCAGGGCAGGCCTGAGGGGCTGAATGGTCTTCTTATGCTCCTATTTTGTAAGTTAGTATGTATATTTATTTTGCTGACTGTAGGTAGTTATGTTATTCAAAGCACACTTGGATTTTCATTGATCTGAGTTCTTAGTATTCTTCTGATAGTTAAACTAAAAGGGTTGTGGTGTCACCTTGTGGTTGATATGTCATTCTACTCCATTTATTAGCTTACCTTGGAACAGATTTTGAGAGTGAATGCTACTTCAATGGCTTCATGTAATGTGTCAATATAAACTTACATGAGGGTAACTAAAATAATTCTCTCATAATGTGTCCAGCGTATCATTTTAAAACCGAAGACTTGTAAACACAGCTAATTTATTTCACTTTTGTATCCAGCAACATTTATTCCAGGAATTAAAAAGAATAGAATGTACATTATTAGAGAATTATATCCTGACTTTTAAGAATAGACACTTTAGGGGAGGCTATAACTTGGGGTAGTATCAAGATTCTCATTGTAAAGTCATGTACAAGCCTGAGAAACCAGTTTGTGGCCAGTTTGCTTATGGCTTAATTTCTGCATCATGGCACTGGAAGTGGAAAATTAACACAGTTTTCAGTGCTTGTATTTGGTGGTCATTTCAATGTGTCATATCCACAGACTAGCATAATCTGATGCAATGTAGAGATATGTTCCAAAGATAGTACACTCTACAAATATATCTTAAACTTTTAAACAAAGGAAACTTTGCTAAAGAAAATACGCTGGTTGCAACAGCAACAATGTTGCACCTGCAAAGAACATGGAGCTTGGATGAAGTCAGGCAGGCTGAAAAGCATTCAGAGAGAGATTTTGCAGACAAGTTTATGGGTGATTTCAAACTATTGCATTTGTTGAACTCAGTGTGAAGGAGAATTTGAGACTTCCTTGAGTAGCAATAATGCACTGGTCTCTCTTTCTTTGTAACTCCTCTCAGTAATGTGACTGAGCTGAAAACCTACCAGAAGTCATCTTTTTCACTCGTGGAGAGTTCCTGGAGAAGATTCTCCAGTTGCAGGAAATCAGCCAGCTATAATTGTTCCAGGAATAAACCCCAATACCAACAGCTGGCCTGTAGATGACTGAGAAAATAGTACCATTTGAATCAATCTTTGTTCATGAGTTTAACTTTTATTTGGCTAAAGTGCTTTAAAGATTTACCATATTTCTTGTAAGTAACACAGATTGAGTAGCATGGATTCATTTACTTACAAATCTCATTCAGGTTTATTTAACAGCCCAGACTATAACTCACAGTCACAGATCACTATGTATGCATCCAGAGTCTAGCTTGCTTCTGCTGGATTGCACATGGTAGATAGTTATTTAGTTTCATTCTGGTTTTTGACTCATT
Source organism: Chiloscyllium plagiosum (assembly GCF_004010195.1). Classification (NCBI taxonomy): domain Eukaryota; kingdom Metazoa; phylum Chordata; class Chondrichthyes; order Orectolobiformes; family Hemiscylliidae; genus Chiloscyllium; species Chiloscyllium plagiosum. Next base: position 12,892,141 of record NC_057728.1, read on the forward strand.
AGCTATTCTAGCTCATTAAGTAACAGAGCTCTTAGAATGTGGCATAAATTAGTTAACGCTTTTCAGCGCTCTAAATTTTACTTGTTTCTCTCAATGTCGAGTAAATCTGCAGGTTTATGTTTAAGGTTAATTTTTGTTTAAGGTTATATATTTCCATAATCCAAACTATTTATCAGTAACATTTGCATCTTTGATGGAATATTTATTTTTGGTGTTAAACTAACTATTTGTTGTTGACAAAAGAAACTCAGCAGACTTCTTGATGTTGTCCTTTGACATTGCAAGAGCTACATAATTGGTCATATCACCAGTCTTATTAAATTTAATTATTTTTATGACCAGTGAAGAAATGGGACTAGAATCTTGATCTTAACACTGATAATACCATTATTGCACATACACAGGGTGTATCTAGCCTGAAATTTGGGTGGAAGAAATTCAGGCTAGATACACCCTGTGTATGTGCAATAATGGTATTATCAGTGTTAAGATCAAGATTCTAGTCCCATTTCTTCACTGGTCATAAAAATAATTAAATTTAATGTGCATGTTTAGTTGAGCAGACATAGGGCGCAGGAAGTTGCTGCCTGTAGACAGATGGCAGTTTCATTATTCTATGAAAAAGCATTTGCAATTATGTAATTAGGACATCTGTACAATTCCCATTAGTTACATTGGAAGTGCACAATTTCCAAATTTAGCCTGCAAAAACAGCTATCTGGACTTCCCAACTGATATGTTTCATGTAAATGTTATTGAAAAGTCCCCTACTAAAAGTAATATGAGGCTCTTAGTGAAGTTTTTTCTTCTTCGATTTTCTCTTTAAAAACAGCTTTTTTTATTTGTTGAACAGCTTTTGTTCTATTGCTGTTGGCATGTTTTAATTTCACCTGACAAACAGAAACAGTGATGTTCCCATTGGAAACTCCACTATGAAAGTAGAATAGTCGAGAGGAAGCAGAGGAAGACCAATGGGAGACGATTAGGCAGCAAGATTGCAATAGTGAAGGAATGTGCTGTTACTCTCCAAACCACACATTTATATACAGGCTTGAGATATCAAGCATAAATTAAAGTAACTGAAAAGGCAATGTTTCAGTTGTGCCACATACATTTTTAGTACTCCCGATGACTGCATCGGCCAATTAAAATACTTTAACATGCTTGTATAGTAAAGAAAGCAAAGCAGCCAACTTACAACATAGAAGGCCCCACAAATAGCAATAAGACAATGAGCAAATGATCTCCTTAATTCATGTTAGCTGAGGGATTGCCATTGACCAGGTCACTGGCAACGTCCTGTTCTTTGAAATAATGCCATATGCTCTCTGTTAAATACACCTGAGAGGGAAGACAGGATTTTGGTGGAATATTCTATCTGCAAAATACATGGAATACGTGCTGCAAAGGCAACACTTAAGCTCAGCTGCATTCTCGTCAAGGTGTTTTAGGCGAAAGACTAAAGTTAGCAACACAATCAATTCCTTTAATTTGCATTATTCTAGTAGGACTATGTGACATCCAGATGGCAGTTTTGAGGCTTTTGGAATACACTGAGATTACAGGATGTGTTGCTTTAAAAAAATGTCTCAGCAAAGGCTGCTAGGTGATGTACAAAAGGGTTTGAACTTAGATTGTCTTTACGAAACATTCCTGTTTAAAAATCAATTTTTAAAATTAATTTTCATTGGCAACAACGGGAGTCAAAATTACAGTTTTGCTTTAGAGAAATCATTTATCAGACTTTCCATCAGGCCATCATTGCAATGAAATCTTTCACAAAGTGAAGACCAGGCTGCTGGGTTCAATTTGAGATCAGAATAAAAGAAGTGTTTTGAAGTAATTTTCCACATTTTAACTCCTTACTTTTGCCTAGCTGAGGTCAGCAATTTTTGCTGAGAAAAGATAACAACTAGAATCATGTTTCTTTGGTATCCCACTCAAATGGTTCAATACATCCATTCATTCATGGGGCTATGGGCAATATGTACAAAGTTGACATTTTTTTTACCCACTCCTAATGCCTTCATTGGATGGCTTGCCAAGTTATTTAGAAGGGCTTTTTAGCTCAGGTGGCTGGATGGCTGGTGTGTAACGTCAAGTGATGCCAACAGCATCGGTCCAATGTAACATCATCCGAGGTTACATTGGAGGACTCTCTGTCTCAACCTTGACCCTTAGGTCTAATTCACCATTCTTTAATGACAGAGCAGCCTACGATCTGGTAAGACTGTGGTAGCTTTACTTTTACCTAACAGTCAACCACGTTGAGGGAGACATATAGGCCAGTGTGACTGACAACAAGTTTCCATCCACAAAGGATTTGCGTGAATCTGATTGGCTCTGACAGCATCATGGTCACTTTTACTGATATCAATATTTTCTTTCCTGACTTTCTAAACTCTATTCAAATTCTCAAAATATGATTGTGGGATTTTAATGTATGTTCTCTGGATTTTTAATCCAGTCGTTTGGATCACTAACAGTGTAATAACTAGTCTTATATCGTACAACCTCAAATATCCGAACATCAATTATCCAATAGTGGACAGCGAAGACGGTTACCTCAGATTGCAACAGGATCTTGACCAGATGGGCCAATGGGCTGAGAAGTGGCAGATGGAGTTTAATTCAGATAAATGTGAGGTGCTGCATTTTGGGAAAGCAAATCTTAGCAGGACTTATACACTTAATGGTAAGGTCCTAGGGAGTGTTGCTGAACAAAGAGACCTTGGAGTGCAGGTTCATAGCTTCTTGAAAGTGGAGTCGCAGGTAGATAGGATAGTGAAGAAGGCGTTTGGTATGCTTTTCTTTATTGGTCAGAGTATTGAGTACAAGAGTTGGGAGGTCATGTTGTGGCTGTACAGGACATTGGTTAGATTACTGTTGGAATATTGCTTGCAATTCTGGTCTCCTCCCTATCAAAAAGATGTTGTGAAACTTGAAAGAGTTCAGAAAAGATTTACAAGGATGTTGCCAGGGTTGGAGGATCTGAGCTACAAGGAGAGGCTGAACAGGCTGGGGCTGTTTTCCCTGAAGTGTCGGAGGCTGAGGGGTGACCTTATAGAGGTTTACAAAATTAGTGACAGGCATGGATAGGATAATAGGCAAAGTCTTTTCCCTGGGGTCGGGGAGTCCAGAACTAGAGGGCATAGGTTTAGGGTGAGAAGGGAAAGATATGAAAGAGACCTAAGGAGCAGCTTTTTCATGCAGAGGGTGGTACGTGTATGGAATGAACTGCCAGAGGATGTGGTGGAGGCTGGTACAATTGCAACATTTAAGAGGCATTTGGATGGGTATATGAATAGGAAGGGTTTGGAGGGATATGGGCCGGGTGCTGGCAGGTGGGACTAGATTGGGTTGGGATATCTGGTCGGCATGGACGGGTTGGACCGAAGGGGCTGTTTCTATGCTGTACATCTCTGTGACTCTATGACTCTATGATGGATCCACTGGTGGATAACTGAGACATGTTCGACAACCGGTACTCAAATTACTGCTTGTTTATGATCAGATCAGTTATCCAAATAATTGGTTATCTGAACAAAATACTCCCCGCCCATCTCCTTCGGATAATTGAGGTTCTACTATATAGATATTTTTAATCAACCTCTTCAAACACACAGTGACATATTTCTGGAGCAGGTGGAAGTTGAACCCAGGCCTTCTGACCCACATTAACGGACACTACCACTCTACTAAGCAAGGGCAATTCTATTCTACTATGTGCTTAACATTATGTCGAGTAGAGATCTTGTGGTACAGTGTAATATACCTATGTATGGAGCAAATGCTCTCAGCACAAGTCCTAAAGGGCTTTCTGACCGTAGAAGGTGCATTCATAAACATGTCCAAACAGATTGGTTATTAACCTGTAAATCCTTCTGAAATGCCTATAGCAAGCATTAAATGTAGGAGAGACCCCTGATCAACCATTCTCTCTGCAGAGTGGCCCCCTTCTTGACAGGACAGTGATCTGTTCCAGGAAAAGTCAGCTATGGAAGTAGTCTAAGTAAGATGTATCTGCAAATAAACATTTGTTGATTCTTAAAGCCAACGCAATGGACCAGGATCCTGATCTACACACTGTTAATCACCTGTTAAGTATTTCCAACAGAATTGTTGGATGATAACTTTAAAAAAAATTCTCTGGTATAGCAATGGAATGAATGAGGTAACTAACAGTCAATTTTTCACTTTCAAGGCAAGGTATGGTGTAACCCATTGACATCCTCCCTGACTCAATCAACCCAAATCAGAATCTAACTATCATATCTCATTGATTTATGTTTGCACATTCTTCCTGTACTCCTTCCAAAGGATGAATTTAAAAATTATGGCATGAATATGATAAAGCAGAATTGTACGATATTGTGAGGTGGTGCAATGTTGTCATTAATATGCACCACTTTTAGCCTTATTACGTTTATGTGGCAATGTATGATAATGCATTTTGAGACAACAGAAATAATCGCAAGGGATAACAGTAAATGGAGTGTTTTAGTTTATTCTTCAACACAAGTTGCAATGTGGATGTCACTACAACATAGCCAAGCATCTGGCTGGAGTTTAGCTACAAAGACAGAGACAACAATTAAGTCTTAGCAGTTGTCTAATTAAGACGGTGAATACCAAAATATTTGATTTAAACAATAAAGAATCCTCCTTGCATGTTGTGTTAAAAGCCAGTGCTGAGAATTACTAAAATGATTGAGTGTTGGGTCACTGAGTGAAATTGTTTATGCCAAGTTCCCACAAATGGCCACATAGACATCTTTTACATGATTATAATTACTGAGGATTCTTTTTATTTGCTTTTATTCTTTGAAGGTTAATTGTCTTGTTGGATGGTTCAAAGGGAGTGCTGCGCTGAAACAGACACAGTTAATTAGTAAACATCATGTCAAATGTTAAAATTGTATATGCACTTATTTAATTTAATTTCAGTTGATCAAGATGAACATGAAAGGAAGTCAAAACTTGTATTTGTATAAGTCTCCACATCCTCAGGATGACCCACTTCTGAAGCATAGTCCTTCTTCTAGTGTGAGTAACATGTAAACAGTAAAGTTTTACTAACAACCTTGAGATGGCAAAGTGCCCTTGACCCTGTTGTTGATACTCATTGGTTCGAGATTAATGTTGGCCAGAACACTGGGCTAATATTATAGGTAAAAACAAGGACTGCAGATGCTGGAAACCAGATTCTGGATTAGTGGTGCTGGAAAAGCACAGCAGTTCAGGCAGTATCCGAGGAGCAGTAAAATCGACGTTTCGGGCAAAAGCCCTTCATCAGGATAATATTATAGGACCATCTACATATAATTGAACAGTCAGTCCTATGTCTTACCTGAAAAAAAATGGCTGTTTTAATGATACTGCTCACCCTCAAATATGCACTGCTATATCAGCCTGGTTATGGTGTCAAATCTCTGGAGCGAAACTTGCACCTTTTCTAAAGAGACCAGAGTACTACCACTGAATCATGACTGATATTGTCCAAAGTGCTATGTAACCTCTCACATTCTTTCATAGTTTCATGGTAATAGAAGCAGGAGTTAACCATTTGGTCCATCGAGCCTGCTCTGCCATTCATTAAGATCATGGCTGATCGATTCCATCATCTCAGTACCTCCTAACAGCATTATTCCCATAACCCTTAATTTCCCCTACCATGCAAAAACCCATCCAACTGTGTCTTGAATATATTTAATGAAGTTGCTTCTATTGCTTCCTTGGGCAGAGAATTCCATAGATTCAGTGCTCTCTGGGAAAAGCAGCCCCACTTCATCTCTGTCCTAAATCTACTCCCCTTAATCCTGAGGCCATGTTCCCTCGTCCTAGTTTCACCTACCAGCAGAAACAACCTGCCTGAATGTCTAACTTATATAACCCAGTCTCAGAATTAGTTGCAAAGTTGAATGAAAAGCCTAAAATGTAATAAAATAAGGAGGCATCAGCACTTTCTTGAAGACAGCATTTTGAGAGAGAAAACAAAAATTATTATGGTAAATTATTAAATTACTATTACAAGCACTAACAACTATATTGGCAAGTGATGTACTGTATTACAGGTTTGCAAAAGCTCTGAGCCATTCCATACATAATTTCAATTAAGGGTGCCTGACTATTATCAAAGATAACTGTGGCTCCGTGGTTAGCACTGCTGCCTCACAGTGCCAGAGGCCCGGGTTCAATTCCCGCCTCAGGCGACTGACTGTGTGGAGTTTGCACATTCTCCCTGTGTCTGCATGGGTTTCCTCCGGGTGCTCCGGTTTCCTCCCGCAGTCCAAAGATGTGCAGGTCAGGTGAATTGGCCATGCTAAATTGCCTGTAGTGTTAGGTAAGGGGTAAATGTAGGGGTATGGGTGGGTTACGCTTCGGCGGGTCGGTGTGGACTTGTTGGGCCGAAGGGCCTGTTTCCACACTGTAATGTAATCTAATCTCTGTATAAGATTAAAATGGTGCCAAGGAGCAGCATCCGAGGGTAGGAAAATCGATTTTCGGGTCAAAGCCCTTCATCAGATACTGCCTGACCTGCTGTCCTTTTCCAGCACCACTCTAATCTTGACTCTGATCTCCAGCATCTGCAGTCCTCACTTTCGCCTGTTATCAAAGATAAGACTGTACTTGGGTTCAACAGCTAGATTGCCTCAAGACTAAATTAAAACAACTTCACACACTTTTGGCTTTAACAGAGTTAGGACAGAGCTTTGGTTAAAGTGTCTGTCAGCCAGACATTTTACACTCTGTTTGATTCTCTTTTCCAATGATTTCAATGCAGCTTTGATGTCGCAGAAAAGTAGCCTGAAGGATGCCTTGATAAGAAGCGCGACCATCTGAGTCACCACAATTGTGCTACTCATATGATAGCTCAGTGTGTTTATCAGCATGTTTCTGTATGAAGCTTTGTCAACATTATTACAGTTTAAATTGCCAGCATCCATAAATTCCGTAAACTATCTTTTTTCCTCCTAAACAGTCTGCATCGGTTCATCAGTTTTGTGAGAGATTATTATTGAAGGATTAAATTATCAGTAGGTGGGAGAATTTTTATGACCTTTGACTATGAAAGAAAGTTTAAACTAATTACTAATATGCTGCAAATGCTAATCATGGATAAGTACAGTCATGGGCATTGAACGCTTTCATATTCAGCTGCTAAACAAGATTAATATAGAGAACATGATTTGTGATTTATATCCTGTCAATGCAAAAAGCACTTGAAATATTATCTGGAATGGGAAGTTTGAGATTTTAATACTGCTGGTTCATGTCTAACAATTGACAAATAGAGGTGAAAACAGCCAAGAAATGTGCTAAGACTTAAGCAGCAATGGTTTCCTTGGCCCCATTACTCATTTTGTCTTGCCAGTACATTGCTTTATAATTCAAGTTGGCATGCCAGTTGTAATTAAGGGAGCAATTAAATTGCCAAGATTAGATTGTTGTCAAGCAGTTTCTATTTAGTCATGACCTTATAACGCAGGATTCAAGTTCAGTCTGAGTCTAGAGTGGAGTGGAATCAGACTGCTGCTCGCAGAGTGTGCTCAGTTTGGCATTGCATGCACTATAACTAGAATATAAAGAGTGGAAGGTTTTATTGGTCAGGATCTTATAGGGGTGAGAGTGACAAGGGCAATGGAGAGCTTTGTGGCAGATTGGATGGGAAGTCCAATCTCAATGCCAGGAGCATCTTGCTCTACCTTTTTGATATCTTCTAATCAACCTGTTCAGAGATGGTATTACATGCCTCTGGAGTAGGTGACATTTGAACTCAGGCCTTCTCGCACATAGCGACACTGCCACTGCACCAGCCTTTCACTCCAACCTTTATGATTTTCTTACTCAGTAACGACACGGTGGTGCGAAAACATTTTATTCAATATTTCCACTACCCGGACAACACCCATGTGACCAGTAGAAAAAGCAAAATCCAATACGTACATGAGGAGAGTGAAGGGGGAGATTGGGGATGCAATAAAAATGGAGTTGGAGGGGGAAATAAAGCCATTCCAACCCCACAGTTCCCATCTCTCCCTAAAGGCATTGAGATCATTGGTGGACAATGCGTGCTCCCTAGCCAAAGACACCCAGACTCAAACATAACCATGGAAGAGGGGCAGGCAGTCAGTAGAAATTACCCTGTCCATGGCCCGCTGCCTGGACCCATTACCTTTATGCTTTTCACAAGTGCCAGGGGAGATTATTACTCGGTAGCAGCAAATTGACAATTGAGGGGGATGAAAGCATATTAAATGCCTTGTTGATTGCCCAACTCTGCTGGTGGTTTACTTTCAGCTTTCTATCTTTTCAAACTCACCAGATAAGCTGGACGTTGAGAAGATGTGTCATGGAAATTAGATTGGATCTCTGGCAAATTCAGACTCAGATTACTTGTATCTTGCTTTGCCGTTTGGTGTAAACACAAAGGAAGAAGCTTGTCATGGTTGTCAGCAGGTCACAGCCAAATCAAGAGGATAGCCTTCAGTCAGGGGCTCCTGGGACCAGTGAGTCAAAGATTGTCTCCGATACCAGCGCAGGGCTTGGAAATGGTCAGTCAGCTGTTAGGGACAGTCCAAGTCTGGATGGTCTCCTCATTAGCAGTGAGTAACTGAACGTCAGGCAGCCTTTCACCCATCTTGACTCTTTCTGCTATGTTGTGGTATGGTATTAAAGGAATTGAAACTGAATGGCACTCCTATTACTCTTGATGGAAGTGGGGAGGTGTCCATCACTAACCCAGCATGCCTGCTGCACTACTAAAGATTTAGTAGTGCAGCAGGCATGCTGGGTTAGTGATGTTGGGGGTATGGTGGGTGGGAGCGAGTGAGGGAAGTTATTCAGGCAATAGTGAGAGAGGTAGAGCATTGGCCTTGATGGGCAGTAGTACAATAGCAGCGGTAGAGTAATTGTGATGTCGCAGAGGAAAGCTGGTGATACTTACACTGGTGGACGAGAGAAGGACATCAGCCAGACATTTCTCCAAACGGTTGAGGCTGCTTTAACCCAGATGGCAACCTTGGATCAGACTGGCAGTGGTCTGGTGTTGTGGCCTTGACTGCTACTCCTGAGAGAAGAGAACATCCTGGATATAACTCTGTCCAGCAGGACCTCCATGTCCCTGCCAGCACAGCTGGACGTGGACTTCCCCCTGTCTGCCAAGCCTAGGGCAATGGGTCAAGAACTGTACTGGGTAGATTGAGACAGTCAGTGCTTATTTGGGGGCACAATGGACTTTTAAAAATGCCAAGAAATGCCAGGCATTGTGGGGCATCAAGCTTGCATGGACTAAAGAAACTGTTATACACCAGTGGGGCTGAATAGCTGATTGTTGTAAATTCTTTGCAATTCTGCCTTTCAAAGGAGACAGCAGACGGTAGCCATCATAACTAATCTTTGCCTGTGCTGTACCATTGCGAGGGGGTAATTGTTCATCCTCATCATTGGCCCCTGCATGGGGTTCAGATTTCAACACAGAATGAAAGACAGAAAACAACATATCCTGTCATTTATGGCTCAAACTAACCCTTTGAGACCAGGTCTGGTACCTTGTGAGGTAGGCCATTAATGTTCAAGTATTATCACTTTGGACAGTTTAGCAGTCAGACAAACTAGGCTATTGAACAGTGTGATAACATGCTCTCTTTTGTTATCCTTGATTCTGTAACTGTTGGGCAGCGCCTGCTACATTTTCTTCCAAGCATTATTTCCATGTGATATATGGTAGTGGGTGGTGATGGTGCACAAGTAATGGTGGGAGTTGTCTTTTGTCAACTGAGCTCCACAAAAAGAAACAGTTGTATTTTCCCTGCAAAAGGCCAATATGTGATAATCATCTTCAATGCTACAAACCCTTTTCAATGCATTTGTTGAATAATTGCACCAATTAAGTGCCAATTTTCTGCTCAGCAAGAGAATGTCTTATCCCACATGAGTTTCATTTTCAACCGTAGTGCAGGATTGCCACGTTGTTTTCCAGGGCCAAGGACATGATTATGTTCCGCTAACTGATTAATTTATGAAATACTCTTTTGTTCGAAAATTCAAAGGTACCACAAGTGCAACTGTTGTTGATGAATTGTCACTCTGTATATTTTGTGTTCCTCAATAATGGTGTGCAGTACTCTAGTGCACTTTTCCAAGATACATGCAGGAAATTCTCTACAGCACTCACAGAATGGACTGTTTGTAAAATCCATGAGCATTAAATACCAAACAACTTGCCAAGATGTTGAATGACCATGCAACTCTTCAAGGCAACAGTTTCCCCTTAGCAGCAACTCTCAGGTGTGGAAGACAGATCCATGCTGTTCTTTGCTCCCACACTGCCACCACCTAAGCACAGGTGCAAGGCACATCATTGGAGAGAATGGAGGAAATGATACAAGACCATGATCAATGAGCATACAGATAGTAATCCCAATTTGAACCAGCTTAAAATATAAGAGTACATGATTTTCATATGAATAAGACACTATATTGTTGTGTCCAGCCTGGGTCTATGATATTGTGATGAGCAATGCTCAAAACCTTTGAAGCATATCAAAGAGTGAAGCTACACTGCCAATCTGTGCAAACTATAAAAGGATTAGATCTGGTCATGTGTATATCCATGAAAGCAATACCTAAGCAAGTTGAGACAAGGCGTCATTTTGCCACCTTGTACATGTTATCAGAAAGGTGCGTTCATGTACACATTAACTGAAAGATATACCGCTGTTCATTTTATTAGAAAGTGTTCTCACTCCTTTAAGGTGTGGGGGTGAGGTGGTGATATTGCTTAAGTTTCAGAACAGGTGTGCTTGTACCTTTAAGACAATTATTGAGTTTATGTCATGTGACATTCTGGTATATTGGTACCAGCTCACATTCAGTTACCCAGTGCAATGGAGACAGTGTAGTGCATTCAATCAATCAGTTATGGATATGTAATGTAAAGTAGCCTCCTTAAGCATAGAACCTAGACTTTGTATTGCAGAGATGCAATTAATTGTTGCTGATAAACTTCAAGACACCTGTCTTAAAAAGACCTGATCTTTGTGGTATATGTTACATGAGCTAACATATAGGGCAACACACAGACTAATTCGTAATGACAGTGGCATAAAGGGCAATGTCACCTTGGCTGTCAAGAAATCCTTTCCTGATGAAGGGCTCTGGCCGAGATGTCTCCTGCTCCTCGGATGCTGCCTGACCTGCTGTGCTTTTCCAGCAACACACTCTTGCCTCTGATCTCCAGCATCTGCAGTCCTCACTTTCTCTAGTTGATTTTAACCTCACTGTGAAGCCTCTTCCAATGATGCCTACTTGAAGAAGTTCTCCTCCTCTCTTTACAAAGATCTCAGTGAGTCCCTCTCTCACAGTAACCTCCCCCCCCCCTCCAAGTCCTCTCCTCTGCCCTGAAGCTCTTCAGCCACGTCCTCAAGCAGACTCACTAACGCAACCACATCTCCTTCCTCAGTACCTGCCTATGGAACCACATGAACTCCAGACTACATTTAGACCAACCCAATTTGGACCTGAACAGGATACTCAGTACACACTACAAATCCAAAACCTTCATCATCGATTCTCTTTCCTGATCCTCCGCTCCATGCTATCAGCCGTAAGCTGCCTTCTGCTCTACCTGCAGTCAATCCTGCCCCAGCTCAGAGCCACACTTTCCTAGACCTGCAGTGGACCTCTGTATTTCTAAATCCTCAGGAGGATACATGCTCTCAACAAATGGTATTTATCTACTGCATCGGACATCAAAGAACATAAGCTAGACAAACTTCCATGTACTTCCCTCCATACATGGGCTCCCTTGAACCTTCCTTAACCTTCTCCTGGCCCAGACGCCATTAGCCACACCACCGCTCCTTCCACGACCACTGGGGCATTCGATGACATCACTTCCTCCCCCGCCGCCGCACAGACAGCAGCCCCTGCCGACCACACCACCTCCGAGATCAGTGTCCACACAACCACCTCCGCAACTGCAGAGAAGACTACCACCGCAGGAGACACCGACACTGCTGGATTCACTATCACAAACGTGTTACCTGCCTTGAACATCACTTCCGCCCCTGTGGTTGCTGCTGCAACAGTCACTTCCGCCTGCTGGTAGGGGCCATTGGTGATGCCACTTCTGCCGCCACTGACGTCAGCAGCCGAGTACCTACAGTAACGTTGCCCTTCCCGCCATGACATCACTTCCGCACCCGGTAACCCTACCGTCAGCACCACTTCTGCCCCCTTTGTAAGCATCACTTCCTTTGGGGACGTCACTACTGACCCCATAACCATGCCCATTCAAGCCACTGTCTGTGCCCCCACCTCGAACTCCAGCCCCACCCCAGGTCCTAGCCCCCACCCCACCTCCAACTCCAGCCCCACTCTAGGTCCTGGCTCCCAGCCCTGCCGTGTGTTCATCATTCGCCCAGACTTCCCCCTCACTGAGGACGAATGTTTAGCCCTCAGTAAAGGCCTCACCTTTATCCCCCTACATTCCCAGATTAATGAGTTCGACACATGCTGCAACCTCAAATGTTTCTTCCACCGCCTCCACCTCCATGCCTACTTTCCCAATCAAGACATTTTCCCACCCACCGAGAACCCCTTCTCCTGCCTCCAACACACCTCATCCTCCAGGACATCCCATGCTGGCCTGCTACCTGCCCTTGACCTCTTCATTTCAAACCGCCACCATGACATCGATTGCCATTCCTGAGGAAGGGCTCTGGCCCGAAATGTCGATTCTCCTGCTCCCCAGATGCTGCCTGACCTGCTGTGCTTTTCCAGCAACACACTCTCGACACTGTCAAGAAATCCACCCTATATCAGGATTGTTTGATATGTAGAGTAAGATTCCAGGGTTATTTCTTTACTTTGCGCTCCAATGTCAATGACAACTATGAGTGTTGACAATCTGAGGACAAAAAACAAAGCACTCCATAGCCATTGGGTTAATTACGAAACACATTCATCTTAAAACAGAGAACTGCTGACTAACCATGCCTTGACAGAAACTTTTCTTCACCTCACTTTGTCCTGTTCTTCCAATGCACTCTGTACCTTTACTCTGGCAACCACATTCTTTGACATGGTTGCCTAGAGATCCCAAACAGGATAATGGGTCCTGCAGCACTTCTTTCACTCCCACCACCATTTGGAAATAAGAAGTTGCTAGTAATGTTTCTTTTTCTGCCAAGTGAAAATGAAACTGCCCTTTTAGGTGAGAGTTGCAGCTGCATAATGTTTCCTGTTCTGCCAACAATGAACTTCTGATCTATCTAATCACTAAGCTATTAGATGGACTTGGTTACTTCTGTGAGTTTGAGACAACGTGAGTGAATAATCTGTTTTCTTCTATAATGGTTTGCCTTTTTCATCCCCTTATTAGAAAATTCATTCATGTGTCATAAATGGTGCAAAATAGTTATTGTTTTTGCTGTGTACAAATTGTTGTTGGGACAAGTTTCTTTTAAAGAAGACAAAATCCAAAGTCCCAATTATTTACTGAAGGAACAAAGCCACAAGATTCTACAGTTTAAACTGAAGAATTTTTTTAAAATGCAAACATTAAATAAAGCAAACAACAAATATTTGGTAAACTGTACAAAAAACCCAAAATCAACATAGGTTAAACCTGAACAAACAAATTGTGGTTGAATATAAACCTTAACCTACATATTAAAGCCAAATACAACTAATAATTGGTTTGGCATACTAATCAGCTTGTAGGTTCTCAGTCTCAGCCGAGGAGAAAGTGAGGTCTGCAGATGCTGGAGATCAAAGTTGAAACTTTATTGCTGGAACAGCACAGCAGGTCAGGCAGCATCCAGGGAACAGGAGATTCGACGTTTCGGGCACAGGCCCTTCTTCAGATTCCTGAAGAAGGGCCTGTGCCCGAAACGTCGAATCTCCTGTTCCCTGGATGCTGCCTGACCTGCTGTGCTGTTCCAACAATAAAATTTCAACTCAGTCTCAGCCACAAAGTCCTACAGAAGTTCCATGATTTTACTGTGAGATACTGTTGTCGAGGTAATGGGCATAGTGTTCAGTACGAATGGCATAAAGCAGCAGCACTTCCTTAACTTAGTCTGGATGGCAAATCCATCAATTGTATCTTCAAGTAGTATCAACTATTTCTTTCTTTATACTCTATTTCTGGACTTCGCTCTGGCTTCTTCAGACCACCTGTAATGCACTAGTAGACCCATCGTCATCTATTCAGTTCTGAAAACTCTGTCTCCTTGTATAGGGCTTCAACCACAAGTATTTGTTTTCAGTCTCAGTCTTAGAAACTAGAATGGTCAATTAATAAACTCAGTTTCCTTTCAATTATAGTCTGTCCCAAGAAGTATAACATAAGCTGAAAAGTTCCACTGCAAAATATAAAGTAAACTTTCATACTTATAATGGTATTTAATTTGCAAAGTACTTAATTATGTTGAAGAGCTTTGAGTTTTTGAAAGGTATGTGTAAATGAAAATTGTGTCTATCTTTTTATGTTCCTTGTTTCCTTCCAGTTGCAAGGATTATATTGAGATGCGGCACTTCAGGCAGTCAGGTTAACACGATTTGGCCAATCTGTCAAAACATGTAAATGAAGCAAAGATGCCAAATAACAATAGAATGCCCTAAAGTAGGGAACTAAGGTGTAGGTGACAAACTGAACATTGATTGCCTACTCAGCAGAAATATAAAATGACAGTGTCCTGCATCGATAAGCAAAAATGGACTTTCAGAATACCTATCATTTTATAATTGGATTTAAATTGACCTAATTGCTCATGTTTCAAACTGTTTCCCAAAAGAGGTTCTCATTAAGGACAGTTGGAATGTGAATCTCATATGTGGAGTTGATTGGACCTCGAGCATTTAAAAAGCTTTCTATTTGGTAAAACTTCTGCTTGCCCTTCTGCTTTTGCTGTACTTTCTGTGGGAGGGAGATATAATAACCTTTCCTGCTGTTAAGAATAGAAGGAACAGAGCAATGAACTACATGACCCGGACATCTGGCTGATGTGAACAGTATCCTGTGCATTCATCCGAAATGTACCAGAGGCACACAGATGCTGCATTCTGTATCCTCCCCATGTGCAGGCATAATGCGCTTCCTGGCAAATGTGAGCCTAAAAAATCCCTTTAGAACTCAACTTTGAGGTCCACCATTACAGATGCATTGGACCAAAAACGTCCAGAGCACCTATTTATTCATCTGGTTCTGGAAATCTATTTGCACCACAATTAATCTTCTGATTTTTTTAATTGTCTGGCTGTTTGTCCCTTCTATATCAATTTGTTTTACAAGTTTTGTAATAAAATTGGGCACCTTATGCTAGTTATTGATGCTACTAAGTAATCTGCAAGTCTGATGAGTTTCAACACAACTATGTAGTCAGCTGAAAGTCTGAAAATTTACCCTAAAGTCTCAGAATTGAGATGGCGGGGTGATGGGAAAGGTGCCCTTTATTCATAAGAGCTTAAAAAGTTACTGCCTTGCAGGAAAATTTAGACGGAAGCATGTTTTACCTATCTATTTGAGACTTTAGCCATTATGTAGTCTTCAGATGTCGTATATTCTTTTACATTGCACAAGGGAAAGTGCTGCCCCAGAATGTGATAAGGTAAGCTGGAGAAGCAACAGTAGCAGTTATTGAAAATGTAGGATTGGGGTGGGAAGGTTCATTTGAAGATGACAAGAAGAAAGAAAATCTCATGAACAAACATCGGACTGTTTGGTGAATTTTAAAATATGTTTTCTGGTTTTGCAAATAACATGCATCTCTCCTCAATGGTACAACTTGTAGCACTCCTTCCTGCAGGTTCATTTGAACATATCAAATAGGAGCAGAAATATAGCATTTAGCCCCTTGAACCTGCTCCACCATTCAGTAAACCATGGCTGATCTATAATGGATTCAAATTCCACACTCCCATTTAAACCCGATAATCCTTGCCTATCAAGAATATTTCCACCTCTGCTTTAAAAATATTTAATGTCCTTACTTCAACTGCCTTCTGAGGCTAATTGTTCCTAATTTCCACAAAACTGATGAAATAAAATACTGTTATTTCAGTCCTACAAATGTCAACCCCTAATTTTAAAACTGTTTCCCTGGTTCTGGAGCCACTCGTAAGAGGAAATGTCATTTATACTTTCATCTTGTCAAGTCCATCTAAGATCTTGTACGCTTCAATCAAGTCACCTCTCACTCTTCCAGTGGAAACAAGTCCAACCTATCCAATCTTATCTTCATATGATATCTCATTCATTCCAGGTATCAATCTATGAAACCTCCCTTGAACTACCTCCAACACATTTATATCATTTACAAACTAAGGAGACCAAAACAGCACACAGTATTTGAGATGTAGTCCAATGAATACCTTGTATAATTGAAGCATAGCATTCTTATTTTTATGTTCAGTTCCTCTTCTAAATAAAATCTATTAATCTTGATTACTTGATGTAACTGTTTTTTGTGACTCATGCATTTGGATATATAGGACTTTGGAATTCCACAGTCATTCTCCATTTAAGTTATATACTGCTTTCATTCTTCTTGCTGAAGTAAGGAATTTAACCTTTCCCCAGATTATACTTCATCTGCCAGACTTTATTTCACACCAATCCAACTCTATTCTGTAAAATTCTCATATCTTCCTCACAACATAGAATCACATGACAGAAAGATTGTTCACGTGGACATTCCAAGATCAAAATGGAACAGCACATAGAAAAGAACAATGGATTACATTATTTATTATCATAAACTGTATTTTATTGTTTTCACTACTTTTAGTGAACAGAATGAAAAAGGCAGTTGGCAAATTTAAACTTAATAGATATAACGTGTACTTTCCTTCGAAAATGAAGCACATAAAACAAATAAGCATTATTATCCATTTGGCCGATTGGTGTTCATTAGGTACTGTTGCAAATCCCATTAAAAAGTGGGCAATTTGCCACATTGCTATTGCATTGCCAGAACAGACTGATCAGCTGCCATTGGCATTTGCACATTATTGTCCTCCTGGATTTTGATGATTTTCAATTACATCTCAGCCAAGACTATAATGAGATCTCTGTGCCTAACAATATTGTACAACATCCAGCAAATACTCAATGTTTCTATCTTCACTTGTGCAAATCTTCTCCTCCCCAATGGCAATTCAAAGCTCTGAATCATTGCTTTAGCACCCATTATGTGCCTTCAGTGAATAGCCTGATTAACCTTTGTCCCTCAGTTTTTGCTGTACTTCATTTTGATATGGAGTCAAAAGAGGTCTATGCAGATATCAGCAGCCAGTAATATCACATTGTGCTGCCATTACCTTCAAGGAACCAACTCACAAACCATCCTTTTCTCAGTCCCACCTTGAGCCTTGAGGCCTGGCCTGTGCAAATTAGAAGCGTTGGCAACAACTGAGCTCCAAACCAAGGGGAGTGTAACACCTGTTTGGTAATGGCGAAAAATAGTGAAGGAAACGCAGCCATGAACATGACTTTCATTGTTAAGTGAGTCTTTTTGTGGCTATCCCACAGTCGCAGGTAATTCAACATAAGATTTAAAAACATCAGGGTATGTGCGAAATTCATGAAGATGTTCAACGAAAGGGGTAACCTGGTATCGCAGTCGATCCTTAATATGGACCCACAATTTAATGTTGCTGTTGCAGCAGAACTCCACTCAGACCACACATCTCCGTAACCCTCATGTTCTTGTCATAGTTGTGCTGACCTCCCTCTCTATGTATTTTGAAGTAGCTGGGAACAGCACTGAGGTAAAGGAGCACATTGAGATTTGGATTTGAAAGAGTGTAGGAGAAAGCAACCATGAAGATGGAGATTAGATTAGATTAGATTCCCTACAGTATCGAAACAGGCCCTTCGGCCACAACTCCACACCGACCCTCTGAAGAGAAACCCAATCAGACTCATTTTCCTACCTTATATTTACCTCTGACTAACACACCTAACATATGGGCAATATAGCCTGGCCAATTCACCTGACCTGCACATCTTTGGATTGTGGGAGGAAACTGGAGCACCTGGAGGAAACTCATGCAGACACAGAAAGAATAATTTCAACCCCAGGACATCAATGTAGACTTCACCAGTTTCCTCATTTCCCCTCCCCCCACCTTACCCCAGTTCCAACCTTTCAGCTCAGCACTGTCCTCATGACCTGTCCTACCAACCAATCTCCCTTCCCACCTATTCGCTCCACCATCCCCTCTGACCTATCACCTCCATCCCCACCCCCATTCACCCGTTGTACTCTTTGCTACCATCCCCCGCCCCGCACTTATCTCTCCACCCTGGAGGCACCCTGCCTCCATTCCTGATGAAGGGCTTTTGCCGGAAACATCGATTTTCTTGCTCCTCAGATGCTGCCTGACTTGCTGTGCTTTTCCAGCACCACTCTAATCTAAACTCTGTTTTCCAGCATCTGCAGTTCTTGTTTTTACCTAGAGGAGATGGTGGAGGCTGGTACAATGACAATAGTCAAAAGGCATCCAGAGAGATCTATGAATAGGAAGGGTTTAGAGGGATATGGGACCAGTGCTGGTAGACGGGACTAGATTAGGTTAGGATATCTGGGCATCATGGACGAGTTGGACTGAAGGGTCTGTTTCCATGGTGTACACCTCTATGACTCTATGACCTTCCAAAAATGCTGCTTCCATTACACACAGGCAACTAAAATCCTCTTTCTTTGGAAGAGAAAGTGGATTGAGATTGATTGCTGCAGAGTAGACCAGCAGCCATCTCCTCACCAACTTTCTCAGTGAGATAAACGTGACAAGGAAGGATGCAGGGGGAGGCAAGGAGAAGGCAAAAGAAGGGACAAGATGCTGTAACAATCAGCTGAACACTGTCCCATGAGGGTCCTCTGCAGCTAAGGAAAACTATTAAGGAAAAGGTTAACAAAAAGAACAGACAGATCTCCACAGAGGTGGAGAGGCAGATTATGTCTGAAATGGCCAATTGTGACTCTGATGAAGAGTAAAGAAGATGACAGGAGCAGGAGACATAGCAAAATGCTGAAGAGCTATAGGAGACAACTTTTAGCATCTCCAAAACACTGGAAGCAGCAAACAGTCCAGAGCATCCCAACCCTGAAACATTGAGATGTCCAACACATGTCAGCTCTTGGAACCGGGTACAGGAATGTCCTTGAGGAGGAACAGAGTGGAAAGACAGTATCAACAGGGGACAGTCCAAACTTCACTGCTTGTACCTGGCATTACAGCCTGTGTGCAGCAACACTGATTTCTCAGCTGAACAACAGTGAAACTTTGAAAACTCTAGGTATGGAGTAATGTAACCAAGGACTGGGACTATTACATTTAGTTAGACTGGTAACAAAACAGTTTTAATAGACCTACAAATTCTCTCCACTACCATGCACAGCATTAAGTTTGTGAAGTGATGTGTTTCCAGTTCAGGATACCTTGCCAAAATCAGAGCTTTTTTTATTAGATTAGATTGCTTACAGTGTGGAAACAGGCCCTTCGGCCCAACAAGTCCACACCGACCCGCTGAAGCGCAACCCACCCAGACCCATTCCCCTACATTTACCCCTGCACCTAACACTATGGGCAATTTAGCATGGCACATTTTTGGATTGTGGGAGGAAACCGGAGCACCCGGAGGAAACCCACGCAGACATGGGAAGAATGCGCAAACTCCACACAGAGAGTCGCCTGAGGCGGGAATTAAACCTGGGTCCCTGGCGCTGTGAGGCAGCAGTGCTAACCACTGTGCCACTGTGCCACCCCCTGCAGAAAACCAGGGGAGAGGGAGGAAACAAGTAATTGACAACCTGTTTCCCAGCTTAACATCATTTAGAAAATTCTGACCAGAGTTATTTCCAATGGAGTCAAGTCTGCTCTAGAGTTTGTAATCCACCTCACCAAAGCCTCTGTGGTATCTGCCAGGAAGATTTCTGGGAACTTTGTCCTACTCATGGATATAATTGCTCCAGTGAAGGTGAGGGTGGTGTGTGTTTGTGGGATGGACACCTGCCTCATTGGCCTGGGCTGGTAGATATGTTTCATTATATCTGAGACCTTTATGGTCCAAAATGTAGATTAGATTACTTACAGTGTGGAAACAGGCCCTTTGGCCCAACAAGTCCACACTGACCCGCCAAAGCACAACCCACCCATACCCATTCCCCTACATTTACCCCTTTACCCAACGCTATGGGCAATTCAGCATGGCCAATTCACCTAACCTGCACATTTTTGGACTGTGGGAGGAAGCCGGAGCACCCGGAGGAAACCCACGCAGACACGGGGAGAACGTGCAAACTCCACACAGTCAGTCGCCTGAGGCGGGAAATGAACCCCGGTCTCTGGCACTGTGAGGCAGCAGTGCTAACTGCTGTGCCACCGTGCCACACTTTTCTTTAAAAAAAAAGGAAGTCAGGGAATATAGCTTATTTGTGGCAGCAACTGAGAATGTGGGATTAATTCCCTCTGTCATGAGTTAGAACTTGGTCATTGGATGCCAAGTGCTTTTGGTGTTGCTGTACAGACTGCCAGTGTTGATATATAGCCCACCTCTGTGCCATGATAGTTACCAGAGCCATCTTCTACTTTATTTAGAGATCAAAATGGGTTGTGCTCACTGAGGCATGATGCACAAATCTAGATAATGGGAGAGAAATTGTGCCTAATATCTGTTGCACCCTTTATGTGCAGTGATTAAGCTGTGCATGGACCTTTAGTAGACAAATACCAACTATCAATACATGCTGAGATTCTTCCTGTTCCTGATGTTCTGAGAGGTAGGTCTGACCACACTGTCACTGACATTCTGTTCAGTTGGATTGTGTTGTACCATCTATCCCTTGTGGAAATGTTTGTGAGGAAAACACCTTTCACCTGTCAGGCAGTGTGAATGGTTTGCATGCAACATCCTGTTCAAAACTTGCTCGTCTTTCAATTCAAAGAACGGTTGACAACTGAGTGTGGCAGACTGTCACATTTCAAGGTCTAGGGCGACATGCTGAGGGACATGCTAAAGTTTGGGGCAGCCTCTTCAAAGGCCCAAAAGGGAAAGGGCACCTGTCTAAAGCTCTCCCACCACAGTACATTGGACAACAGGAAACTATGTCAAACCCTCCGGGCTCTATGCATAAGAGGGATGTTTGGAATGAAATGCAATTGTACACTGTAAATATAAATGGAGTGAGACCTCTGTACTGCATTGAAAGAAACTGCATTTTATATATTGTCAAATTGAACTGTTATGTATTATATTTTGAGAAAGTTTTATGCATAAATTATATTTGAAAGGAAGCATTCTCCCAGAATTATGAAAAGAAAAGTCATCCTTTTTTTTAGTCAGAGGATTGTATTGTTTGCCTCAGAATTTTAACAGCATGCTTACTCCCTGGAAATGTTGCATTGACATGTAAGATGTGTTGCTAGGATCTTGAGCCAATTGTACATTGATGGAGCTCCCTTGTTTTAGGTACAGCAATGCAATGAAACGTTTTGCTGATTTTGCTATATTGCTAAAGTGGACCTGATCTGCAAAGCACAATCAGTATTGGATTGCCACCCTGCTCCAACTTTTCCAGTGTCCTGAAGCAACTCTGGATTTATGGCTGGGTCTTCGGATTGTGGCTTCTTCTGAAGTCCCACAAAGACATTCATTTTGGTGAAGCGGTGTTAGAGGGAGTACAAAACACACCCCCTTTTATGGTACAAGCTGCTGTAAGATACACATAAATGTCTTGAATGTGAATCTTAGTGAATGGCCGAATATTAGGGGATGTTTGGGGGTTGGTTAGCCCAGATGGCTGGTTTGGAATACAGCTTGATGCCAACAGCATGGGTTCAATTTCTGCATCAGCTGAGGTTACCATAAAGGATTCTCCTTCTCAGCCTCTTAACTCACCTGAGCAGGTTAAACCGCCACCAGTCATCTCTCTGTAATGAACTGGTAGGACCATCGCTACTTTTGATGAATGACTGATTGGGCGGGGAGCTGGTGTGGTTATGTATGTAAGTGGGTTGGGTGAGTAAGTATACAGGTTGGATGAGTAGGGTAGATGGGTATGCGGCAGGTAGATAGGGTGGTTGTGAGCTGACTGGGGAGTTGGAGGCTGTTGGATCAGAGGCTAGTTCGGCTGAGTTAGCATGTAGCTGGGGTAGTCAGCTCAGATTGTGTGGTAGCTGAATGGTGGGTTTTATTAGGCTGGTCAGGTTGGCTCAGGAAGTTTGGACAGGCTGGTTTAATTGTTGCGATGTTGGGACAATGCAGCTGTATAGTTACCCAGAAGTTGGTCTGGGATCTTTCTATCTCCCGCAGGCATGGGGGAGTTGGTCATGTCTGATATCTCTGACTCTACCTTCAAACTGCAGACTTTTTCACAGGGTCTCAGGTAGCAGGGAAATTGGCCAGCAGTAGCTCAAACTTCCTGGGTAATTCCCAAGGAAGTCAGCATGTCGGGATTTCAGAGGCAGTATGGCATCATGCCCAGAAGTGTGTGGGTATACTGCAGACACCATCTGGAAGTCAACTGACAGCTGTAGCACAGGTTAATCTCGACTCTGCAGAGCCAAATCTCATGGCTCTGGTGTGACGAGCGTGAATATATTTTTAACATAATGTTCTGTTCATTTGTTATTATTTCCAGTTCTTCCCTACCTGCAGAAGTTACTGTTCCATGCCTTCACAAACACTGTAATCAGATGGCAGGAGGTAGAACAGCAGGTAAAGCTGCTTAATATCATTCCTTCACTCTGATTCCTGTGTCTCTTGTGTGATGGACTGGCTCACGATAGCATGAGGCTCCATCTGGCAGGTTGACTGAGATGATAAGATTCAGTTTGAGCAGTGACAGATACTCTCAAGTGGGAAAAGGTTTTGCGACCTTATCTCACTGACAGATAGGCATTCAGCCACACAATACTAACTTCGGTGGGGGGGGGGGAGAAACAGCGGCAGGAAGGTGCCACGCGTTTTCGAACAGGTCAATACTGTCTTGGCAAGGTTTGGAAAGTTAATAAAGCCAAGCCTGAAAAATAGGAGACAGGGAGCTAAAATTTGGCTTGCACTATTTTTTTTGTGTTGTATGAGTCATGCATTTGGCAAACTGCCCATATGTTTAGATGGCGGAAGATAGCTTGTGATTTGGCCAATGCTGCCTCATGGACACGATTGTAGTGGAAGTGGAGGGATTCCCATTGCCACACTCAACAGGCAGTAAATAGTATTCCTCAGACAGCACAGGCAGCTGCACTGAACAAAGAGAATGGAACACCAGAGTGGAGGGAATGCTCCAGAACCCAGGACAAGGGGCTGGTCATGGTGGAGGTGACAGGAAGAGAGAGCTGTATTGTTGTGAGGGAAGGCAGGATGGCCAAAGTGCCACCTCCAGCAGGGGGCGGCACCAGGCGGTCACGGAGGTTAACTCTCAGATTCTGGACTAGGAATGTCACACACAAAATGACTTTACAGAATCCGTCAAGCATCTTCATGTGATGTTTCCCAACTGATGGTCCACCACCAAGTTGCTGAATGTGGCACACCCACCATCACACAGGCTTCAGCTGCCCCTCATACACAGTTTTCATGCTAACATTCAGGTATACCCCACATTTTCTTACATATACCAATCTTGGCAGTGCCTCACTCACCTTTTTCTGACTCTACTTATCTCCATC
Source organism: Chiloscyllium plagiosum (assembly GCF_004010195.1). NCBI lineage: Eukaryota > Metazoa > Chordata > Chondrichthyes > Orectolobiformes > Hemiscylliidae > Chiloscyllium > Chiloscyllium plagiosum. The sequence continues at coordinate 12,915,823 of NC_057728.1, forward strand.
TATTTAGAATTTCTACAGTGTGGAAATAGGCCTTTCGGCGCAACAAGTCCACACTGCCCCTGTGAAGAATATCCCACCCAGACCCATTACCCTACATTTCCCCTGACTAATGCATCTAACCTATACATCCCTGGACACTGTGGACAAGACTGTGGAAGGAAACCAGAGCACCTGGAGGAAACCCAGACAGACGTGGGGAAGAATGTGTAATCGCCACACAGTCGCTCGAGGCTGGAATCAAACCCAGGTCCCTAGCACTGTGAGGTAACAATGCTAACTGCTTAGCCACCATGCTGCCCCACTTTCTGTGGTAACAAATTCCATAATCTCAGCCCACCGATATTTTTCAATGTGGATGTATGCTTCTGTGAATGTGCTCAATTGTGAATTCATATGTGTGTGTGTGTAGCTACCTCTGTGTGTATAAGGAAATGTGTGTGTGCCTAGGGGTGTAGATGTGCAACCATGTGTCTGTGTAAGTGTGTGTGTGTATACCTATGCATGTTGGGCTCATGTATTTGCACATGTGGGAGCACATGCATACTTCAATGTATCCACATTTGTGTGAATGATCACGTGAATTTGTGTCTGAGTGTCCTTTGTATATGTATCCACATGCATTTGTGCGTGCATGTATGACCATCCTACTTGAATGGGATGTTCTCAAGTTTGGTCCTGATCTAAACAGAGTTAGTTGTTTTCATTTAAGCTTTATCTTTCTGTTGCTAGGAATGAGAAAACAAAACCAGCTTTAGTTTCTGGTTGATCTGTGCTGGAAAGTTCACATTAAAGATTCAGTGAGGACAGAATTGGGCCCAGTTCTGGTGCTCCATGTCCTGTGTACATGTGATGCCAACCACTGCCAACATGCGATTGGATAGATGCTGCTTCGACTACTGAGTCTATAGGGCTTGCTCAGTCAAAAGTGATAGAAGGAAACCATCAATTAATCTAACAAGGAAAGGCTCTTAAACAAGATTGGTATTTTTTTAATCAACCTGTTTAAGCATGTTACGACACACTTCAGAAGCAGCTGGGACATCTGGCCCAGAGGTAGGATACTACCACTGTGTCACAATCGGGCTTTCTTCAACAAAATGATAACAATCAGTAAGATTGTAAGATAGACTGTGGCACCAATACTGTGGGGAGACCATGGATAGGATCTAAGATCTACTGTCTTTCCTCACCCAAGTCCTTATGACATCTTTGTGCTCATGATGCTGTTAGCAGTAACCCTTTCAGAACCATTACTGTGTATAACACCCCCAGTAGAAAAAAAAGCTGAATGTTTTGTGCCTGTACAAATGGCAATTTGGGTGAGGTACATCAATTAATGCACTTGTAGATGACTAACTGATTCAAACATAGATGGATCAGGGAGGTAATTGAAGAAAATGAAAAGTACTCTACAAAGAGTAAACTGGGAATGATTTTATAATGCATTCATTTTATTAGTTGTTCTGTAAACTGATATGAGTTGAGTTGAATGCTCATATTCTATGTCAGTTTGCCAGCAGTAGCAATGGAAATAGCATTGCCTTACAGAGAGAAATCATGTATACCTCAGGACTTTCGGATATGAGCTTAGTTATAATTATGAATCTGAATAAAGTAATATTTAATAATGTTTTCTCATTTTGAATGGTATATTCATTTCTTGGCACAGATCCCTCAGATTAGCTATGCTTCAACTGCTCCAGAGCTGAGTGACAACAGCAGATATGACTTCTTTTCCCGAGTGGTCCCACCTGATTCATACCAAGTTCAAGCAATGGTGGATATTGTTACAGCCCTTGGATGGAATTACGTCTCAACTTTAGCATCTGAGGGCAACTATGGAGAAAGCGGTGTGGAAGCATTTGTGCAGATCTCAAGGGAGACTGGTAAGTGACATCTTAGAGAAGTTTAGTTACAATAACCTTATGGAAGTTTGGATTCACTGACCATAATTAACTTAGCAAAAATAATTAAAATTGATTGAAGGTGCATGACCCAAATATTCGGTGTGTGCTTCATTTTGGGAGTGTAAACATAAGGGTGATTTGACAGATGTTTATAAAATAATGAAGGATTTATATAGTCTCATTATTTGAACTGTATCAGTTAGGATGAACCAGGGGATCAAGCTTGTTATGCGAAGGACAGAACTTGGTTGAATGTTTAAAGGTTCTTCCATTTGTGAAGAATAGAAAACTTGTGGAGTATTTTGCCAGCTTGCATGGTGAACACTGACTAGTTATATTGTTTCATGGGAGAACTGGGCTGTTTTTGATTGGGGTGACGATCACCTCATTGGAAAGGCAAGAGTGATGAAACATTATCTAGGCCAGTGTGGTCTCCTGAGACTGACTGGAGACACAATCTCCAATTTCTTTTCCCTCTAATTGGCTTGGGTTTTATTTTTCTTTTGCATCTGTCCCAGGTGATTACAAACTTTTGGATGGGGCGGGAAGTATGGGTTGAGATGCATAAAACATCAAAACTGTGTATGACAGGCCAGGACCTTCTGTTTGCCATTTTCATATGCTCTGTGTGTTAACAGTATCCGCATACCACCTTTATGCTGAAGATTTAATTGATTGTAATGGGAAAGAGAAAATATTTTTAAGGCATTAAATATTATGACAACATATACCTTGATTTAAAGGAACATAGGTCATAACTTCATGAAGATTTGCTGCTGATTGTTAAGTTTCATTGACTGAATGAATCAATTATAGATGTTAGACTTGTGAAAAAAAAATAATATTAACAAATACCATGTGGTACAGTTTGCTCAGTTCATTGCAATCCACAGCCAAAGGATGCAATTGTTCACATTCTGAGCAAGGGTCACTGGACCAGAAAAGCTAACTCTGATTTCTCTCCACAGGTACTGCCTGACTTGCTGAGCTTTTCCATTAATTTCTGATTTTGTTTCAGTTCTCCACATTTTTGGGTGCTGATTTTTTAGTAAATTTCAAAAGTTGAGGAGGTGTGAGAGGCAGGACAGAATTTCTGTGCTCCCTGTCTTGAGGGGATGAGTTCAAGAAGATCTAGTGTATTACTGATACAGGAAGAAGTAGCAATAAAACTATTGCCCAACTGATGGAGTTTGTGAAAGGCGAGGGCAGTGATGACTGTGATGGTTTGTGCTGAGGGAAGACAAGAAAAGTGAAGAACCTATGGGCTATTGGTCTTGGTTAGCTCCAGAAGTCATGACCTCTGAGCTTGTGGAATTGAATTATGCGCAACATGTGGCATTACACCATTTCTATGACAAAATCAAATCTAGTAGAATTCTGTTTAACTGCCAGTGCTAAAACTCAGTTTGCATCATCAAAGTGTATGGGAAATGCTGATACCATCGCCTTTCAAGTTGCTGCAGTGCAAGAATAAAACTTAATCCAGAAATTTAAACATCATTCATTTCTCTGTTGAATTGACAATACCTCAGTTTTTTCCACCAGCATATGAACAAAATACCGAAATAATAAAAATTTTTAAATAGAATCTTAATTATTTGGAACTTTAGATAGACATCTAAATCAAATAATAATGGGCATCACATCTAAATATGTTATTTTGCTTGTAGCTAGCAATCTAATGGATGTACTAATATTCAGACTCAATAAAAATAAATCTCTCAATAGAGGTATGTGGAACACTACACAAGAAAATGAATTCAAATTTGTTTTCAGTTATAACAGGGTGAGACAATGCAATTTCAGGATTGTGGTAGGCAAATTTATATCATAGGCTGATCAAGAAAATAGGAACATTGATGAATGACTGGATGAAAAAGAGACCAAAGTCATGAAAGACTGTCAGTCAAATCCACGACAAGCCCACGCTTACCACAACACCACTTCCTCACATCCTGCTTTCCTGCAAGCATTCCATCCATTCTGCCAGTTTCTCCATCTCCATCACATCTGTTCCTATGATACTGCCTTCTATTGGAGTTCCACATGTCATCCCTTTTCTTCATCTGAGGCTTTCTCCACAACCATGCTAGAAACAGCCCTTGACCATGTCTGACCTATCCACCAGTCTCCACATTAAAAGGATCATCCCGCACCATTTCTGCCACATTCAGCAGAATGCCACCACCAACCACCAACCTCTCCTTCCCTTCCACTGTCAACATTTTGCAGGGATCATTCCATCCACGACACCCTGGGCCATTCCACCATCACTTTTAACACTTCCTCACTTGCCCATTCCATCTTCCCATGAAATCGCAGAAGCTGTGACATTGGATACTCACTTCCTCCCTCCTCACTGTCCAAATACACCTTCCAGGAGAAGCAATTTTTGACCTGCAATTCTTTCAATCTAGTCTACTGTGTTTTGCTGCTCACAATGCAGTATCCTCTACATTGGCAAGATTAAATGCAGACTGGGTAACCACTTTGCAGAACACCTCCATCGGAATAATCCTGATCTTCCTGCTGCTTGCCATTTCAATCTACCATCTTGCTCCCAAGCTAAGATTTCGATCCTGGTCCTGCCACAATATCCTGAAGATACAACATCTCAGTTTCTACTGAGGCACTTTACAGCTTCCAGGAATCAATATTGAAGTCACAATTTCACAGTGTGATCTCTGTCCTTATTTTTTTTAAAAATCCCTGAATAGCCCCTGTCTGTGACTTATTTGTAACTTGTTGACTTTGTTCTCAATAGAGCGCACCCATTTCCTCCTTTTTACATCTTTCATTTTACACCTCTATTCCATTATTTACCATCATTGACAACTGCTTTTGTCTTTCACTGTGGGCACTGTCACAGTCTGTTCTACTCCCCTCTCCTCCTCCTCCTCTCTCTATAGCAGTAAAGAGCACAATTTTCCAGCACCTTTCCGTTCTGAAGAAGGATCACTGGACTCGAAACGTTAACTCTGCTTTCTCTCCAATGATGCTCGCAGACCTGCTGAGTTTCTCCAGCAATTTCTGTTCTTGTCTGAGAGGAAACCGTAGTAACACAGAACTGTATGAACCAATGCCCCAAAGTCAGCATTTTTTTCAAGCACCTTATTCTTACATTAACTCTGAATTACTCATGTAGTAAAATATTAGTTTTTTTTTACAGAAAGTATCTAATTTGCATTTGGCTGAATCAACAGCTATTTTTCTAATCTCCTGAAAGACCCTCTTCTATAGATTGACAACAAGCTTAAATGTTAAAACCCAACTGGAATAGTTGACTAGGGAACATGATCCAGGCCAATGGATTCAGACCATATTTGGAAGGCAGTTGTAGCTTACCCTGAAAGAGAGGATCAAATAGACAGAAGGGCTTTGCAATCTATTTTCATTGAGCGATGTTCTGACAAGTGTACAGGTTAAGCTGTAAATAGCTTGTTGAAGCCTGTCAAAAATCAATTATTCCTTTAAAAGAAATGAGATGTAAATTCTTGTCTATTGGTCTTGTCTGATCCAATGTTTATCAAGTGCTGTTAAGATTCACCACTGGAAGGCAAAATTCATTTAATCTGTTGCTGCAACATATTCAGATATTGCTTGATGTTCTTGGTCCACTTGGCTGCAGTTTTTTTTGAGTATTCCCGATAAATTACTTTAAAAGGATGTAAATAAATTCTAGCTTCATCTTGTCTGCTTTCTGAAGCATAGTTGCTCTATTCATAATTCCTTCACGTTGGAACATCAATCAACTGAAGAAAGGAGGCGTGCTTTTTTTCGTGGATCGTTAAATGAATTCAGTAAGTAATCCAGTGAAATAGATTTATTCTGATTGGAACTCCATGAAGAATGCAATACACAATTTTACATATGGAGAGAACATCAGCTATAATTCAGTGTGTCATTATCTTTTAAAGTAAACAGTTCTGCTTGTACATTGCCAAATATCAGCATAGCCTTTGAAAGGAAACATATTTTTCTCTGTTTAGAGAATTGTATGTCCTTCAGCCCCTGGACCAATTTAAGAGAGACATCAGTGAACTGGAGCACCATTACTTTAAATTACTCAAATCCATTGCTGAACTTGCTCCTATTATGCTGCGCTTTTCAGCAACATATTTTTCAGCCCTATCCTTTCAACTCTAAACTCTTAGAAATAGCATCTTCCTATTTGCTCTTTAAATACTAGGGTTGAGATAATGTTATGCAGGTTGTCAATGTACCCATTACTAATGATTGAATGCTAACCTGGGAGTGAATTAGAAATAAGATATTTACGTTAAACGGTCATTGATAGGTGTGCTGAATACACTTCTGGATTTCCATTTGATATTGTACCCACCCACTACTCACAGTGTGTCACTTTGTTAATATTGGGACTAATGTGTCCTTAATTTGCTTATGTTCTCATTTCCCAGCTTGTTTTATTCTGAATTTAGTAAAAGTAAATTCTAAGTGGAACTAAGTGGGACTAAGTGGAACTAAATGGATAGTTCATGCACAGGCATGATTAACTGAGTGACCTCCATCTCTGCCATGTGATTGTAATTTGGACCCAAACATGAGTTGGTATTTTGCCTGGTATGTACTGTGAGTTTGTTGATATGATGGAGTTGTGAAACAACAGCAAGTAATTTCTGTATTTCAAATTCTCTGAGTGATTGACAGCTTTACTTAAATTGTAAACAATACTCTATAGATGTTCCTTGTCTCTACAGAGATAGTTCTGATTGGCAGCACTCCCCTTGTTTAAATGGGAAAGTACATTGACATTTTTCCACCAGACTCTCTGTTGTTCCATTCTGCTTGTCATTAAGTGGTCACACTGTTTCCTTGCATACATGGCACATTTCTGAATCTGGATTTCTGGTGTGAAGCTTCCCCCATCTGGAACACATTCTGGGAATTCATGGATGTAATAACCACAAAATTCCAAAATTGATGGAAAAGCATACGGACTGCACCAGAATAGTTGTAATCTGTGATAAAGTGAACATTTGAAGAGTTTGTAGGGTTGTTCTAACCTTAGCTGTATTATACATGTTGGTAGGGGTTTGATGTTGTTAGAACAATGAGTAAAACTATACAATAATATTCACACTCCAGGAAAAGCAAAGTAACATTCTGTAATCAGTAAAATCTGCAGTGCTAATTTTCTGATTTTGTTAATTTTCACTTTGAACAAAAGTGGCTTCTACTATACAGCCCATGTCAGATGTTGCGGTAAATAGGATTTGAAACCTCAGATTTCTGTTCAGCGTGCATTTCCTGTCATGCTAGTCACAGAGCTTTTCGTACAAAATGCAAATAGGTTATTTCAAGACACTGAATGAGCCCATGCATTCAACACCATTACAATTCAAGGTCCTCAGTTTATTTTATTTTTTGCCACTCTGTAATGCAGACTAATCTTTGCTATTGATGTCATTATTTGTACAGTCTCCATTTTATTCTTTCATTTGGCTATTGTAATTCTAGTTTTCCTATGAAATTTGGCAACATCTAAAACAAATTCCTTTTTTGTGAATGCAAGCTTGCGCAAGAAGCTTACTGTCTGTGCAGATACTTCCCAAAGGTAGACATTGGTGCAGGAGTGTTTGTAAAAGAAAATATTGGATGGATAGTATGTTGTTCATTGGTCCTGATCAAGTATACTTAATTAGAAATTTAATTTTTGTGGATGAGATGAATCCATGAAAGAAGACAATAACCAGTATTAGTAACAATTCAGTCTGTCATGAAATTGCTGTATTGTTGAGTAAGATGATTTTGCACTCAAACCATTTTAAAAATCACTTTGAAAAGAACTTTGTTAACCTAAAAGAATTCCTTAGAAGTGACAGTGGCCCATGAGGTATTGGCAGAGTACTCCCTCTAGTACTGCAGGAATGACTGACCCTCATTCCTGATGAAGGGCTTTTGCCCTTCATCGATTCTCCTGGTCCTCGGATGCAGCCTGATCTGCTGTGCTTTTCCAGCACCACAATCTTGACCCTGTACCCTTACAGTCTCTGTATGGCTTAAAGGGAAGGTATTTTCTCATCAACCAGTCCAGAGATGTTATTACACACTCTGGACTGGTAGGATTTGAACCCATGTTCCCAGAACATAAACCAGGAGTTGTAGATTATTGGGCCAGTGACCATATTGTATGCACATTGCCGGCTCCATCAAGGTCTTATATATATTCTTATTCAACCTGTTCAGAAATGTTATTGCACAACTCTGGAGCAGTTAGGACTTGAAACCAGGCCTCCTGACTCAGAGGTAGGGACACTACCACTGTGCCATAAGAGCCCTTTAGGCTCAAACAGAAGGTGTTTTCCTAATCTCCTGTTCAGAGATGTTGGGACATACTTCTAGAGCAGGTGGGACTTGAACCCAGGACATCTACCTCAGAGGTAGGGACACTACCACTGTCCCATCCCTGGGCGGAAGCAAAACTGTTTCTTTTCCCATCACCAAATAACCTGTGGTATTTTCTTTTCATCTATCAATAACCACCGGTAAAACGCCCATGTTTTCCAATTGATCAACTTACACGCAAAGCCCATTGCCGGCACCTTGGGTGGGAGAGAGGTACGGGAAAGGGGACATGGGCTAAAACAACATGAAGTTGGAAGGGGAGGCTCAAGTGGAACAGCTCAATCTGTTTAGGGGCAGGTGATGCTCATTGGACTTTGTTTTTTTTTCTTCTTCTTGCCTAACTGCGGTAGTGCTTATATTTTCCCCAGCACCCTTGTTATATGTGTGTAGGTGTGAGATGCAGTGAAAGACAACAAGTGTACAAATCTTTATTCAGTTTCCACCACCAGAAAGAAAGGAAACACCCGAGTGGCCAGTGACAAGCAATGCCTTTCTCAAAGGTCAACACTGCGTGCCATTGGACTTTGTATTGGGGGCAGTGCTTGTAATTTATGAACTGCTTTTTAGTTAGACGGTGATGAGGTGGTTGGTCATCAAAACAAACCTGTGTTTTTCATGCCGTGGCATTCCATTTCACTGCTTATGTGGGGATGGTGCCCAGTAAAGGAATCTCAGTGGAGGAATCCATCCACTTTCCATTGGAGACTAGGCTTAGTGGATACACAGCAGTCTTGTGCAAGCCACCTACTAAGACTATTCATGGACACCCAACCTCACTATTAATTAAATGGTGTGGGGTCCATAGAGCAGGAGTACGTTGGTTGTGGGTGATTGCACACTTGTTTAATCTTTCAGAAAATCTTTTGTCATTCTTTTGGTTGCACTTCAGTCCCATGCTCCTGATCCTTAGACACCCAGTGTTGAGGGGGCAAGTCAGAGATGTCCTTGTGGGCCTGCTCATGGGCCTACCTAAGGTGACCATCAGCAGGTCTCGGCAGCTGGCCCACGTGGGGGCTATAATACCTGACTGCCTGCCTCTCTTTAATGGCTATGTTCGTGCCCAGGTGTCCTCAAATAGGAAGCACGCAGTGACCACCAGTAATGAGAGCTATGAGCGCCACATTTACTTGCATGTATTATCTCACCCTGCAACACCATTTTGATTTATTTCCCTCTCTTGTTTTTTTTTTGTCATTGTCAGATTACCCATGGTGGAGCAACTCCTAATTATTTGTATACCTAGTTAATTGAATGATTTGGTTGTGGGTTTTGTGAAATAGAAAAAAATATTCACTGGGATTCTTACTCACAACCCAACTGTTATTACTCCAGTGCTGTGGATTCAGTAGACCATGTACATATTGGTTGTATAAAGTTACAAGCCCATTTTAGTTATTTAAATAATTTGTATTGTTCTTTTGGTTGCATTTCAGTCCCCTGATCCTTATATTTAGGGCAATGTTCATAGGTGTAGGGAATGCTGGATGACTAGAGAAATTGAGGTTTTGGTCAAGAATAGGAAGGAGGCCATATGTCAGGCCATATGGGCAGCAGAGATTGAGTGAATCCAAACAAATGTATAAAGACAGTAGGAGTATACATAAGAGGAAAATCAGGAGAGAAAAAAGGGGACAGGAGATAGTTTTGACAAATAGGGTTAAGGGGACTCCAAAGGGATTCTACAAATACATTAAAGACAAAAGAGTAACTTGAGAGAGAATAGGGCCCCGTAACAATCAGCAAGGCAGCTTATGTGTGGAACCACAGGAGATGGGTGAGGTACTAAATCAGTATTTTGCATCAGTGTTTACAATGGAGAAGGATATGGAAGATAGGCAACTTGGGGAAATAAAGACTGACATCTTGAAAAATGTCCATATCACAGAGGAGGAAGTGCTGGATATCTTAGAATGCATAAAGTAAATAAATCCCCAGCAACTGATCAGGTGTACTCTGGAAGTCTGTGGAAAACTAGGGAAGTGATTGCGAGGCCTCTTACTGAGATATTTGTATCACTGACAGCCACAGGTGAGGTGCTGGAAGACAAGAGGTTGATTAACGTGGTGCTGGAAGATAGGCAACTTGGGGAAATAAAGACCGACATCATGAAAAATGTCCATATCACAGAGGAGGAAGTGCTGGACATCTTAGAGTGCATAAAGTAAATAAATCCCCAGCAACTGATCAGGTGTACTCTGGAACTCTGTGGGAAACTAGGGAAGTGATTGCGAGGCCTCTTACTGAGATATTTGTATCACTGACAGCCACAGGTGAGGTGCTGGAAGACAAGAGGTTGATTAACGTGGTGCTACTATTTAAGAAACGTGGTAAAGAAAAGCCAAGGAACTATAGACAAGTGAGCCTGACATCAGTGGTGTGCAAGTTTTGGGAGGGAATTGTGAGGGATAGGATTTACATGTATTTGGAAAGGCAAAGACTGATTAGGGATAGTCAGTGTGGCTTTGTGAGTGCGAAATTATGTGTGGGAAAGTTTGTGCATATGTCTCACTAACTTCATTGAGTTTTTGAAGAAGTACCAAAGAGGATTGATGAGGGCAGAACAGTGGATGTGATCTGTATGGACTTCAGTATGGCAATCGACAAGGTTTCTCATGGGAGATTGGTTAGCAAGGTTAGAACACATGGAGAACTAGCCATTTGGATACAGAACTAACTTGAAGGTAGACGACATGGGGTGGTGGTGGAAGGTTGCTTTTCAAACTGGAAGCCTGTGACCACTGGTGCACCACAAGGATTGGTACTAGGTCCACTGCTTTTTATCATTTATATAAATGATTTGGATGTAAACATGGGAGGTGTCATTAGTATATTTGCAGATGACACCAAAATTGGAGGTGTGGTGGACAGCAAAGTACAACAGGACCTTGATCAGATGGGCAATGGGCCGAGGAATGGCAGAAAGAGTTTAATTTAGATAAATATGAGGTGCTGCATTTTGGAAAGGCAAATCAGGGTCGGATTTATGCATTTAATGGTAAGGTCCTGGGGAGTATTGCTGGACAAAGAGACCTTGGCATGCAGGTTTATAGTTCCTTGGAAGTGGAGGCACAGATACACAGGATAGTGAAGAACGCATTTGGTATGCTTGCCTTTATTGGTCAGTGCATTGGGTATAGGAGGTGGGAAGGCATGTTTTGGCTGTATAGGACATTGGTTAGGCCACTTTTGGAATATTGCATGCAATTTTGGACATCCTGCTAGAAGAAGGATATTATGGTGAGGGTTCAGGTTTGGCAGTTTGAGCTATAGGGAGAGGCAGAATAGGTTGGGGCTGTTTTCCTTGGTGCATCGGAGGCTGAGGGGTGACCTTATAGAGGTTTACAAAATTATGAGGGGCATGGATAGGGTGAATAGACAAGATCTTTTCCCCGGGTGGAGGAGTCCAGAACTAAAGGGCATAGGGTTAAGGTGAGGGGGAAAGATATAAAATGGACCTAAGGGGCAACTAAGCCAAGGGTGGTGTGTAAGGAATATGTGGTCTGCATGGTCAAGTTGGACAAAACAATCTGTTTCCATGCTGTCCAGCTCTATGACTCTTTGGTCATCTGGTGTAGCAGGTCCCGGTGATATAAAAGTTCTGCTTCCAACAACTTATCACTGGTCCCAGCACTAAATTGATTTGGAGCAGCTATTAGGATTCTGTGCTCCCCCTGGACATTATTAGTAAGGACAACAGCACCCCATTAAATGCAGCTAATGAAGACTGCCTCTAAATGATTCTAATCTGTGGTTGCAGTGGGCATGCTGAGTGTCAGAAAATCCAATTTAAAGAAATGGCCTTCTGACAAATGTTATTGCAAAGGACAGCTGATGATTTATTTCTGGTCTGATAGACTCAAAACCTTTTCCAATCCATTTACAACCTTGGATTCGTTAATTTGTTATTCCTTGAAAGTGAAAATAATGATTGTGTCTCTCAGTCCATAAGACTTCACATACAATATAAAAAAATGTTGAAACAACATGGCAGTAAGAGTGAAATGTATGACTATTGAAGAAGTTAGTTGAGTGGGTTATGTGGCCAAGACAGTAGATGACGAGCTCATGCTTTTTAAAGAGTGAAATACTGTCAAACACTTATCTAACCCACAGACCTGCAGACGGAAATATTACAATAAACAAGACAGCATTCCCTCCGTATGGCATTAAGTAGCAGACCAGATAGTACAGCAATATCTTACTTGATAATGAAACTGTTTTCTCACTTAAAGTGAATCAGATTTTCCTTTTACAACCCATGTGACAACAAAAGTTAGATTTTATTTCTCATGGGAAAACAAATTGTTATATTTTCTATGGTTTGTCTTAATCTTACTTATCTTATAGCAATGCAGAGTATAACTCAATTTCTAAATCCATCAGTTAATTTACAGGAATTGAAATACTTCAGTGGTTAGATACAAACACCCAGTCACATGACTCTGTAGCTCCATCTATGGCTTAGGCAATCAAGCAAGTGTAGAAGGATGGAGTTACAGAGTCATAGAGATGTATAGAATGGAAACAGACCTTTCAGTCCAACTTGGCCATGTCAACCAGATATCCCAACCTAATCTAGTCCTATTTGCCAGCACTTGGCCCGTATCCTTCTACACCTTTCTTATTCACATACCCATCCAGATGCTTTTTAAATGTTGCAATTGTACCAACCTCCACCACTTTCTCTGGTAGCTCATTCCATACACGTACCACCCTCTACAGTAAAAGGTTGCCTGCTAGGTCTCGTTTATATCTTTCCCCTCCCACCCGAAACCTATGCCCTCTAATTCTGGACTCCACGATCCTAGGGAAAAGAGTTTGTCAATTTATCCTATCCATGCCATTCATGATTTTATAAACCTTTATAATAAGGTCACCCCTCAGTCTCTGACACTCCAGGGAAAACAACCCCAGCATGTTCAGCCTCTCCCAATAGCTCAAATCCTCCAATCCTGCAACATCCTTGCAAATCTTTTCTGAACCCTTTCAAGTTTCACAACATCTTTCCGATAGGGAGGAGACCAAAATTGCATGTAATATTCCAAAAGTGGCAGAACTAATGTCCTGTACATCCACAACATGACCTCCCAACTCCTGTACTTAATGCTCTGACCAAGAAATGAAAGCAAACCAAATGCCTTCTTCACTATCCTATCTACCTGCAACTCCACTTTTAAGGAGCTATGAACCTGTACTCCAAGGTCTCTTTGTTCAGCAACACTCCCTAGGACCTTACCATTAAGTGCATAAGTCCTGCTAAGATTTACTTTCCCAAAATGCAGCACCTCGCATTAATCTGAATTAAACAAATTTAGATAATAACCACTTCTTAGCCCATTGGCCCATCTGGTCCAGATCTTGTTGTAATCTGAGGTAACCCTCTTCGCTGTCCACTACACCTCCAATGTAGGTGTCATCTGCAAACTTACTAACTATACCACCTTTGTTCACATCCAAATCATTTATATAAGTGACAAATAGTGGACCCAGCACTGATCCGTGTGGCACTGCACTGGTCACAGGCCTCCAGTCTGAAAAACAACCCTCCACCAACACCACCCTCTGTCTTCTACCTTGAGCCAGTTCTGTATCCAAATAGCTAGTTCTCCCTGTATTCCATGAGATCTAACCTTGCGAACTAGCCATGATAAACCTTGTTGAACGCCTTACTGAAGTCCATATAGATCACGTTTATTGCTCTGCCTTCACAAGTTCTCTTTGTTACTTCTTCAAAAACTCAATCAAGTTTGTGAGAATGATTTTCCATGCACAAAGCCATGTTGTCTATCCTTAATCAGTCCTTGCCTTTCCAAATACATGTACATCCTGTCCCTCAGGACTCCCTCTAACAACTTGCCCACCACCGATGTCAGGTTCACTGGTCTATAGTTCCCTAGCTTGTCTTTACTACCTTTCTTAAATAGTGGTACCACGTTAGCCAACCTCCACTCTTCTGGCACCTCACCTATGACTATTGATGATACAAATATCTCAGCAAGGCGCCCAGCAATTACTTCCGTAGCTTCCCACAGATTTCTAGGGTATATCTAATCAGGTACTGGGGATTTATCTACTTTAATGCATTTCAAGACATGCAGCATCTCTTCCTCTGTAATATGGACACTTTTCAAAGTGTTACCATCTATTTCTCCACATTCTATATCTTCCATGTCCTTCTCCACAGTAAACATCAATGCAAAATACTCGTTTAGTATCTCCCCCATCTCCTGCAGCTCCACACTTAGGCTGCCTTCCTGATCTTTGAGGGGCCCTATTCTCTTCCTGGTTACCCTTTTGTCCTTAACATATTTATAAAACCCCTTTGGGTTCTTCTTAACCTATTTGCCAAAGCTACCTCATGTCCCCTTTTTGTCCTCCTGATTTTCCCCTTAAGTATACTCTTACTGCCTTTATACTCTATTAAGGATTTGCTTGATCTAACCTGTCTATACCTGATATATGCTTCCTTCTTTTTCTGAACCCTCAATTTCTCTTGTCATCCAGCATTCCTTACACCTACCAGCCTTTCCTTTCATCCTAACAGGAATGAATTGTCTTTGGACTCTCAATATCTCATTTCTGAAGGCTTCCCATTTTCCAGCCATCCCTTTACCTGGGAACATCTGCACCCAATCAGCTTTTGAAAGTTCTTGCCTAATACCATCAAGATTAGCCTTCCTCCAATTTAGAACTTCAACTGTTAGATCTGGTCTACCCTTTTCCATCACTATTTTAAAACTGATAGAATTATGGTCACTGGCCCCAAAGTGCTCCCCCACTGACATCTCAGTCAACTGCCCTGCCTTATTTCCCAAAGTAGGTCAAATTTTGCATCTAGTAGGTACATCCACATACTGAATCAGAAAATTTTCTTGTACACTCTTAACAAATGCCTCTCCATCTAAACTCTTAACACTGTGGCAGTCCCAGTCGATTTTTGGCAAGTTAAAAATTCCCTACCATAACCACCCTATTATTCTTACAGATAACTGAAATCTCCTTACAAATTTGTTTCTCAATTTCCCGCTGACTATTAACGGGTCTATAATACAATCCCAATAAAGTAATCATCCCTTTCTTATTTCTCAGTTCCATCCAAATAACTTCACCGGATGTATTTCTGGAAATATCCTCCCTCAGTACAGCTGTAATGCTATCCTTCCTGCAGCATTTGTATCCTGAAATATTGAGCTGCTAGTCCTGTCCATCCCTGAGCCATGTTCATGTAATTGCTATGATATCCCAGCCCCATGTTCCTCACCATGCCCTGAGTTCTTCTGCCTTCCCTGATGGGCCTCTTGCATTGAAATAAATGCAGTTTAATTTATCAATCCTACCTTGTTCTCTGCTTTGTTCCTGCCTGCCCTGACTGTTTGACTCGCTTCTTTTCTCAACTGTACCAATCTCAGATTGATCTCTTTCCTCAGTATCTCCCTGGGTCCACCCCCCCCACCCACCCTTACTGGTTTAAATCCTCCTGAGTAGCTCTAGCAAATTTCCCTACCAGTATATTAATCCCCCTCCAATTCAGGTGCAATTTATCCTTCTTGTACAGGTCATTTCTACCCCAGAAGAGATCCCAATGATCCAAAAATGTGAATCCTTCTCTCATACACCAGCTCCTCAGCCATGCATTCATCAGGTCAATCCTCTTATTCCTGCCCTCACTAGCTCGTAACACTGGATGTAATCCAGATATAACTACCCTCGTGGATCTCCTTTTTAAATTCCTGCCTAACTTGCTGTATTGTCCCTTCAGAATCTCATCCTTTTCCCTTCCTAAGTCGTTGGTACCAATGTGTACAATGACCTCCTGCTGGTCCCTCTCCTCTTTCAGAACACTCTGCACCCGCCCTGAGACATCCTTGATCCTGGCACCAGGGAAGCAACACACGGTTCAGATTTTTTGCTGCTGTTTGTCTGTGCCTCTGACTAGAGAGTCCCCTAACACAATTGATCGCTTGGAACCTGATGTACCCTTCATTACAATAGAGCCAGTGTTGATACCAGAAACTTGGCTACTCGTGCTACATTCCCCTGAAAGTCCATCACCCCCTACATTTTCCATAACAGCATACTTGTTTGAAATGGGGATAGCCACAAAAGACTCCTGTAGTACCCACCTACCTCTCCTACCTTTCTTTGACTTAACGAATCTACCTGACTGTATCTACGACTTTTGTCCCTTCCTATAACTGCCATCCATCACACCCCCTAGCTCTTTGAGTGAATCAAACGAACTAATAAAACGTGGAACAATTAAACCATTAAATATTGCAAGCATTATAAACAGTAAACTTAAATACTAATTCTTTGATTCATGAATTGCTTTTTTTAAAAAAAAACTATTTCAAAAGAAATAAGTGACATTTCTCCCAACATATAGGCTGTCACACTGCCTGCTCACTGAACCTCCTGCTTACCACTTCTGCACCACAGGCAAACTCTCTTCTGCTCACCACCTAAACCTACTCCCTGACTCTCTCCCATTTGCATTCTTTCCTGTTCCCCAAATCTGTCTCACTGGGCTGGCCTCTCCGGTTTGTTGCTTTGCTCTGTCACTCCATCATGCTGATGACTATTTCCGCTCACCACTTCCCTCAATCACTCCCCCCTATGCAGTAGTCCTACTGCTCAATGTCTCACCCCCTCTCTCCTGCTCACCTGCCTGCTTATTTAGCTCATTCTTACTTACCGCTTTACTTTCCTCATTCATCCCCTCCTGTTTACCACCTCGCTGATAGCTGCGAGTCAGAAGCGGGAGAGAGCTGGAGGGACAGTGGTCCGAGAAAGGTTTGCAAGGAGTGAATCGAGGAATGGAAGAGGGTCAGAAAGCAAAAGGTCCAGGAGTGTGAGGTTCAGCAAGTGGGAGAGGCTGCTCCGAAATGACCACTTTGTCTACCTTGGTGAGAAACAGGGTTAAGTTGGATAACTCCATCACATACCAGCTCCACTCTGTCCACAACACCAAAAGCAGAATGGTGCTGGCAACTGACTGTATGTTCAGTGACTGAAGTAAGGGTTGAACCCATATTATAAATGCAATGGAAAAATGTTCCTGTTGTGGGAAATAAAAGCAGAAAAACCTGGCATTACTCAGGTCAGGCAACAGCTATGAAGAGAGAAACAGAGTTAACATTTCATATTAATTTATTGGAAGATTACAAATCATGAAAACAGAGGCCAAGTGTTAACTGCTAAACCAACCTGACTCTTTGCACAATATGTGCAATTAAAAGTATTACACCCTTTGCAATAATTCCTTACCTCCTCATAATTACACTAACATGACAAGTAAACATTAGCTTTTTCTTTCATACTTTTGCAATATAGAATTCAGTGAATGTCCTCATTGTTTAACTTGCACCATAACAACATTAATTGGTCTTTTTAAATATATTACTCATAAGCTCTAAAATTAAAATTGCTCTGAGAGAACATCAGAAGGACTGTTACGTTTAGTCTATGATAACCATTATACAGGATGTGTTTATACCAAGAGCAGTCTTCAGTAGAACAGGTTGAAATTCGGGTTGCTTCAAACAGTGTAATTCAAAACCATTAATCAAACTGGTCACATCATGAATCATGTCAGGAGGATGTCTTAACTATCAGGGCAAGCACAGAGCAGAGCAACTGAATGAAATGGATATGATTTCAGTCGAACTGTGCAAATGAACATGGGTAGGCATAAAACAGTTGGCCAGCTGATGACTAAAGCAGCGTTGCGCAGTGTTTGATTACAAGCAGAATCGTTATGTTAGATTAGAACTCCTCTACCAGACATCAGGTAATGCTATAAAGGCAACAGCTGCAAGTGTTTTTGTTAAGTTTTGATTTCATGCTATTTCTGTTGCTTGAATTATCAGGTCATTTCACTCCTGGCCCTCAGTCATACCCGAAACTCTTCATAATATATTACCTCTGCACCACTTTGTGGGCAAGGTATTTCTTGTAAATATTATATCAATCGCTCAGTGAAATCTAAACTTCAAAAGCATGGTAGAATAGTACAATCTGTTAAACCGTACCCAAATATGCAAAACAGTATGAAGGTGATGATCAGTCCTGTCAGCACTTTTATATTTAAACTATCAATGGTGGATGCTGCCATTGTGAGATGTGGATGGATATTTATGATGCTCCGTTATGCGTAGTGTCTGCAATCGGCATGGAAACATAACTTCAATTCTATAATTTGGGTAGATGTTTGAACCTTTTCCCATCTGCAGAGCTTTACTGACCGCAGTAGGCCAAACGTTCTGGGTTGGCAAGTCTCAGCACTGAGCTCTTTCATTTGTCTGAGTGACAATGGCTGGATTAACCTCCCAGAAATAAAAAAACCAGAAAAACATGAAAATGGAGTTTAGACCTACAAGCCAACCTCCCATCATGGTTCACGTATAACTAGTTTACCAATCAAATCAACCAACAAGGAAGGCGACTACTCTCAAGAAATCAACAACTTTCATTTCTATAGTGTCTTTAATGCAGTTAAACTTCCCAAGTTGCATTGCAGGAATATTGTAAAATAAAACTTAACATGCTCCCATATATTGGGTCAAGTGTGGGGGGAGTGGTGGGTGGAAACATGGTCAAACAGATGGGTTTTAAGAAGCCAGGGAGAGAGAAGTAGAGAGAGAAAGAGGTTTAATGAAGGTTGTTCAAAGATTAGGCAGCTGAAAGTGCGTCTCTTAATGGTGAAGTGATGAACCATTGGTTTTGGGAAACTGAGAGAATTTCAATCACACAAATTTCCAGATTGATAATCTAATCTTTTAATCCTCACTACAAACTTGGAGCACTTGCATTTCACAGGTACCTCATTCATAATCTCAACCGTCAATTAATCATCATCTTCAAAGAAGAATCTCTGCCTATCCTGAGAGGTGACAAGTCTGTTTTGATGAAAAGTTGAATATGTATATTGCAACAGCCAGTTTTATTTCCCGTTTCTTTGTAAGCAGGATTCACAATGTTAAATTTAATAGTGATAAAATATTTAATTTTTGAAGGAATATATTTTTATGTTTAATATTAAAGAAAATAAACTCTGGTTAGTTTTATTGTGATATTAACAGTATGCTTAAATGCTAATTATGGATATCAAGCTCCAAACTGATTAGTGTAAGACTTTCACATAACTTTAGATCGTCATAAAATCAGATGGCCCAGAAATTGCTGGAGAATTAGCAACAGCTGCAGTAATTAGTTCACAAAATACCAGCAGCTTGTGGTAAGGATGAGATCTATTATGAGTTCTGATTCTCCCTAAATTTCTGGTTGATGTTCACTGCTCCACCTTTAGCCTTGACACAGTTAGAAAATTTACAATTTCACCATGAGCTTTCCCTTTGAGATTAATCATGTGTCATGAAATCGCTGGATTTACACTGTAAATGTAAAGCAATCTCACTGTTAACTTTTATGTCATTATTTATGTCATTAACAACTTGTTAATGACTCAGTTTATTGTATTAATGTGAAACTCAACCATGGAAACCCTGAAAGGGACACTTCAAGTTGTGGTTTGTCTCTCCGACAAGTATGAGTTGTTTTTGGAGGTATTTTGAACTCAAGAAAAAATCTGACTTGGCAGTACCTTCATGTTACTTCTATCACCAACAGTACGGATAATTTCAGATTACAATAATTGCAAGGTTTGTGAAGGTTTGTAGCTCAGGTTGAGATTTACGGTGTAGGTTTGCTCGCTGAGCTGTAGGTTTGATATCCAGACGTTTCATTACCTGGCTAGGTAACATCATCAGTGGCGACCTCCGAGTGAAGCGAAGCTGTTGTCTCCTGCTTTCTATTTATATGTTTGTCCTGGATGGGGTTCCTGGGGTTTGTGGTGATGTCATTTCCTGTTCGTTTTCTGAGGGGTTGATAGATGGTATCTAGATCTATGTGTTTGTTTATGGCATTGTGGTTGGAGTGTCAGGCCTCTAGGAATTCTCTGGCATGTCTTTGCTTAGCCTGTCCCAGGATAGATGTGTTGTCCCGTTTGAAATGGTGGTTTTTTTTTCCTCCGTGTGTAGGGCTACGAGGGAGAGAGGGTCGTGTCTTTTTGTGGCTAGCTGGTATTCGTGTATCCTGTTTGTCCTACGTAGTGTTTGTGGCAGTCCTTGCATGGAATTTTGTAGACGTCGTTGGTTTTGTCCATGGGATGTACTGGGTCTTTTAAGTTTGTTAGCTTTTGTTAGAGAGTGTCGGTGGGTTTGTGTGCTACTAGGATTCCGAGGGGTCTTAGTAGTCTGGCTGTCATTTCTGAAACTTCTTTGATGTATGGTAAGGTGGTTAGGGTTTCTGGCTCTGTTTGGTCTGCTTGTCCTTGAGGAATCTGCGGACTGTATTTTTTGAGTATCAGTTCTTCTTGAATACGTTGTATAGGTGGTTCTCCTCTGTTTTCCGGAGTTCGTCTGTGCTGCAATGTGTGGTGGCTTGTTGGAATAGTGTTCTGATACAGTTTCGTTTGTGTGTGTTGGGATGGTTGCTGATGTAGTTAAGTATTTGGTCAGTATTTGTCGGTTTTCTGTATATGCAGGTTTGTAATTCTCCCTTGTCCGTTCTTTCAACTGTGACGTCCAGGAATGCAAGTCTGTTATCGGTTTCTTCCTCCTTGGTGAACTTTATGCTTGTGAGTGTGTAGTTGATGATGTTAAATGTCTGTTCTATCTTGTTTCGTTTTGTGATGACAAAGGTGTCATCTACGTAGCGTACCCAGATTTTTGGTTTGATGGTTGGTAGGGCTGTTTCCTCGAACTCAGCACTGCCTTCCTAACCTGCAATCTTCTTCCTGACCTCTCCGCCCCCACCCCCACTCCGGCCTATCACCCTCACCTTGACCTCCTTCCACCTATCGCATTTCCAACGCCCCTCCCCCAAGTCCCTCCTCCCTACCTTTTATCTTAGCTTGCTGGACACACTTTCCTCATTCCTGAAGAAGGGCTTATGCCCGAAACGTCGATTCTCCTGCTCCTTGGATGCTGCCTGATGTGCTGCGCTTTTCCAGCAACACATTTCAGCTCTGATCTCCAGCATCTGCAGTCCTCACTTTCTCCTCCTGTTTGTTCTAGTCTTTGCATTACCGCTTCTGCTATGAATCATGATAGCGGAGATCCCATGGGTGTGCCGTTGGTTTGTTTGTAGTTTATGTTGTTGAAGGTGAGCTGGGTGGTGAGGCACAGGTCCACTAGCTTCATGATGTTTTCGCTGGGAATGTGATTGATGGTGGTTGGGGTGTGTGTGATGGTCTCTTCTAAAAGTGTGGTAAGTGTTTCCTTTGCCAGGTCGATGTTGATGGAGGTGAACAGTGCTGTTACGTCGAATGAGATCATTGTTTCGTCTTCCTCTATTTTGGTGTTTTTGATGATCTTTAGGAATTCCTGGGTGGAGTGGATGGAGTGCTATGACTCTTCTACTAGGTATTTCAGTCTTGCGTTAGTTCTTTGGCCAGTCTGTAAGTTGGTGTTCCAGATAGTGAGACTATGGGTCTGAGGGAGGGCTCCTGATTTATGGATTTTTGGTAGTCCGTAGAATTGTGGGGCGTTGGTCACATCTGGTTTCATTTTTTGGAATTCTGTCTTGTTTAATTGTCCGGAATTGTGTAATTTTCTTAGGAGATATTTAATTTTGTTTCCTAGTTGTGGGGTTGGGTCTAGTGCCACTTGTTGGTAGGTGTTGGTGTCTGCGAGTAGTGCATTGGCTTTCTCTATGTAATCCCTTCTGTTCAGGATGACTGTGAGTCGACCTTTGTTTGCAAACTTAACAAACTTAAAAGACCCAGTACATCCCATGGACAAAACCAACGTCGTCTACAAAATTCCATGCAAGGACTGCCAGAAATACTACGTAGGACAAACAAGAAGAAAATTAGCCACCAGGATACACGAACACCAGCTAGCCACAAAAAGACATGACCCTCTCTCCCTTGTAGCCCTACACATGGAGGAAAACAAAAACCACCATTTCGACTGGGACAACACATCTATCCTGGGACAGGCTAAGCAAAGACATGCCAGAGAATTCCTAGAGGCCTGGCACTCCAACCACAACGCCATAAACAAACACATAGATCTAGATACCATCTATCAACCCCCTCAGAAAACGAACAGGAAATGACATCACCACAAACCCCAGGAACCCCATCCAGGACAAACATATAAATAGAAAGCAGGAGACAACAGCTTCGCTTCACTTGGAAGACACCACTGATGATGTTACCTAGCCAGGCAATGAAACGTCAGGATATCAAACCTACAGCTCAGCGAGCAAACCTACACCCTGAATTACAATAATTTTCAAACTACCCAGTACTTTGAACACACAGAAATACAAACTGGATAGATTCTTTCAGAAAATTAATTTGCAATACCGTATGATTAGGTATACTTTTAGGTTTCACACAATACCTACCTTGACTCCATTCAAGATTCTCAAAGGCCGATACAACTACATTGAACTTAGCATGTTTACAATGTCCTCCTTTCTCTTCTGCTTTTAGAGCACTAGAGTATTGAGACCTGTTACATGCATGATTGAAGATCTCTTTCTAACTCCGTTATCTGAGACAGCTCAGATATTGTGGTAACTTTTCTATATTTAGAAATGTTTGACGCTTCACTTTAAGTTTTATTGAATTGGCATAAGCCCTGCCTTCCTGTAGTGGTCACCACAGGAAGGAATCTCTTTACCTAGCTGGTTGCTGTTGCTGCTTCTACACATCCTTGATGGGCATTGAGAAAGATGTAACAATGTTACTTTTTTGTTCAAGAAGGGCTGAATCTCCTCAGACAAGGCAGCAGAGACTTCATGAACAGTGCCATCCGCATTCATGAAGGCAAGAAGTTCTAAGACCTGTACCTCCATGAAATGAACAAAATGAGTGGTGGATCCTTCACTGTGTCTTTAAAGAACAAGCGATTGTCTGGTACTTCCTCACGTGGCTGCTCACCTTTGTTTGTTGCCTTTTGTCCTGCCATTTCTAGCTCCCCTTTTGAGAAAACTGAAAGGTGTGCCTTGGTCTTTTTGTGGTGTTTGCGCTGGAACATCCATTGTAGAAAGTGATTTCTAGTCTGCTGAATCATCTCTGGTGTCTTTTATGATTTGGTGGTGCCAGCGTTGGACTGTGGTGTGCAAAGTTAAAAATTACACAACACCAGGTTACAGTGGAACAGGTTTATTTGGAAGTACTAGCTTTCGGAGTGCTGCTCTTTCATCAGGTGGTTGTGACAAATAAATCTATTGGACTATAATCTGGTGTTGTGTGATTTTTAACTGGTGTCTTTCATGTTAAGAAATTCAACTGGAAGAATATTCAACACTACACAAGTAGCTTGCTAATAAAAAAGGGCAATAATTGGGAATGACATACAGGGTTTCTGTGATCTCTGTTCCATTGTAGTGGTGTACAGGGCCCATCTATCCTTGTACGTTAATTTGTTACTTGTATCCCAAAATTAAATGAAGAATCGTTTGAGATTTTTTGATCTTAACCCTGGCACAGCAGCAAAAAGAATAGAAACTTCAATAGAAACATGTACTCAAACTGAGTTTCTTGCCATTAACCATGATATGTGAATATCAGAATTTGTCCCATGGATCTGCAAAATCAGGGGCATCAAATGCCTTGCAAATTATATGCATTAAGAAAGATTTGTCCTGCTCCTTTGTGTCCAACCATGCCAGGACACTTGTGGACTGCTGTGATCTGATTTCCCTTTGCTTGTGCTTCCAGTACTGATCTCTTTTTTGACAATGATAACTCTGTACTACTGGCTTGGCCTAATTCTTGGTAGTGGGTCCGTTAATGGAGTTTGTGGCATCCTTCTGCCTCATGCACTATCTGTGGAAGACTCTCCAAGTGCACCTTTTAGCCCCATCACCACAAAGACCTTCAGTTCACTGTAAAATCTTTACTCAAGGTGACTGGTTACTTCTCTTGCATTTTGTCATGTGCTCTGCTGTGGCCTCTTTCAGGATTTCTGTCTCCCAGGTGGGTCTAGAGCTTATACCCTGCCATGTCCTGTCACTGCTGAGTTTCTTTTCAGGCTTCCCTCCACTTCTATGGTTGGATAGCTGGGCATTTTTAAAAAATCTGTAGCACTGTGCTGTTCCTGGACTTCACTCCAGGTGCTTTGCCTCCTGTTCTGTTGGTCTAGTCACCAATGGTGCCATGAGATCTATTGTCTTGTAAGGGAAAATTAACAGACGTCATTAAATATAGCTATATAAAAAGGATTGTAAAGAGGACATCCTCTGGAACCTTACAGACTCAGTCTCCCGTGTGTGGTCTGGTTTCACTGTGACCTAGACATAACTCGTTATGCACGTGCTTAGTAACTACTGCGATAGTAAATGTGTGGTTAACCCTTTACACCGTACTAATTCTTATTACTCTTCCTCGATCTAATTTGATTCTAATTCGCTCAATCTCATTCTACCTCTGTCACCCTATTTCTTTCTCCAGCCATGAGTTGGAAAATTAGATACAACAGCTGAGCTGCTGTGCCAGTATTAACTTGTATTTCCAGCACTTTGAGTTGTAGAATCTGAAGGGCAAGAAGTAAAACCCAACACACAAAAAAAAGCCTCACTCATCACTTCATTCCAGCAATTCCTCAGACACTAAATCTTACATTGAACAGACGGAGGCCATTCAGCCCATCATACCTTAACTTTGAAAGTGCTATCCCCTTTGTTCTACTCCCCTGCTTGTTTCCTGCGGCTTTCCCCCTCCCCCCACCTTTTTGTCCAGATATCTGACTCCATTTTGAAGGTTGTTATTGAATTTGCTTTGATTATCTTTTCACCAGGAATAATATCCCGCCTTTAGCTTGCAAAGAGTTTTTACAACTTTCTCTAACAAAATGCCCTACGGAAAACTGGGTCAATGCTTTTGACTAGCTAAGAATAAACAATGCAACAGAGCACCCAGGCAAATCATGCAGGCTTAAAGCATTTATAAGTAAACACCAGCATCTCAATCTGTGCTGCAAAAAGAGAATTATCGAGGGAACACTTTGTACTTGACACTCCATTTTTGGCAGGTGTACTAGTTTGGTGCAGCGCTTTCATATTGAATAAGTGTACTCTGGGATACTTCAACCTTAATGAGGTAAAAATTGCTTTTGGTTAATTAACTAAACATGGCCAAGGGGATTCCACACCAAGATTCTGCAAGTTTAAATAAAAGCTGTTGTTAAGTAAATAGTGCGAAGCTATGATAAGTGTCATGAGGCATCTTAATTTGAAACATGGTTCGATTGTAATTTTGTTTCAACAATGTTTATAGAGTCTCTTTAAAGCGGCAAAGGTCCCAGGATGCTTCGCAGGAATGTAATAAGACAAACATTGACACCAAGCCAAAAAGGTGTTAGGACAGAAGCTTGTTCCCTGGAAACTCTCCTTGCAGCACAGATTGAGAGGCTGTTGTTTGTTTACAAAGGCTATAAGTCTGCATGCTTTGCCTGGAAGCTTTGAAAGATTGTCTATTCTTAGCCAGGCAAGAAGATTTGACCTGATTTTCCAAAGGATATTTTGTTCAAAAATGTTTCAAAGCAAATCCTCCAAGTGTGTTTTAAAAATGTCTTCACGTTCTGTGATAAGACAAAGATGAAATTCCTACAATGCGACAGAGAGCGTTGCATTATGGTGAACGCTGCCAAGACCATCACTTCCGGCCCTGCAGTTGCCACAGAATGCACCACTTCCACCTCCCCTCAACACCTCCCCCCAACCCTGACTGCCACCATGCACATCACTTCCTCCAATGACTGCACTTATGATGTCACCACCAACAATGACATGACCACTCCCTCCCTTCCCCCCCCCCAACTCTAGGTCTACACCAGGCTCTAGCCCCCAGCCCTGTTGGGTATTCACCATCCCTCTGGACCTACCCCTCACTGAGGATGAACGATCAGTCCTGAATAAAAGTCTTACCTTCATCCCATGATGTCTCCGTGTCCACAAGTTCCACATGTACTGCAAAATTGAACTTCTCTTCCATCGCCTCCGCCTCCATGCTTATCTTTTCGATTGTGACTCCCACCCACCCTCCGAGGACCCCTTCTCCCACTTCCAACATACTCCATCCTCTTGGACACCGAGTCCTGGCTTCTTACCCTCCATTGACCTCTTTATCTCCAACTGCTACTGTGACATTGATCGCTTCAGTCTGTCCACCCCTATCACTCACTCCAATCTCTCATCCTCGCAAAATTCAGCCCTCCACTTCCTCTGCTCCAACCCCAACCTCACCATAAAATCAGCAGGTGGTGGGGTATGAGGGATATAGTGATAGTTTGGCGCACCAATCTCTACCTTGTCAAAGCCAAACACCAACTTGGTGACACCTCTTCCTACCGCCCCTCAACCATGACCCCACCTCCCATCACCAAACCATCATCTCCCAGACCATCCACAAACTCATCACCTCAGGGGATCTCCCAGTCACAGCCTCCAACTTCATAGTCCCAGAACCCTACATTGCCCGATCCTACCTTTTATCCAAAATTCACAAACCTGACTGCCCCATTCGACCTATTGTCTCTGCCTGATCTAACCCCACCGAACTTTAATCCTTATATCTCAACATTGTCCTGTCACCCTTGGTCTGGGAACTCCACACATACATCTGGGACACCAACCACGCTCTCCACCACCTCCATGACTTTCGATTCCCCAATACCTCAGCTACAGTATGGACAACCAGTCCCAATATATGTCCATTCGACATGGCGAAGGCTTCCAAGCCTTCTGTTTCTTCCTCTCTCGCCAACCCAAATAGTACCCCTCCACTGACACACTCATTCGATTGGCAGAACCGGTCCTCATCCTCAACTACTTCTCCTTCGAATCCTCCCACTTCCTTCAGACCAGAGGGGGAGCCATGGGCACCTGTATGGGCCCAGGCTATGCCTGCCTCTTCATTGGATATGTGGAGCAGTCCCCCTTTTTGGAGTTACAATGGCACCAACCCCACCTTTTCCTCCGCTATATTGATGACTGTATCAGCACCACCTTGTGCTCCCATGAGGAGGTTGAACAGTTCATCAACTTCACCAACACCTTCCACCCTGAACTCAAGTTCACATGGACAATTTTGGACACCTCCCTCTCTTTCCTGGACCTCTCTGTCTCTGTTCCACCCTCCCCACTGACCAATCACAATGACCTCCCACCTGCATCTGCCTATTCTCTTCCTACTCACCTTATCTCAGACTCAGCCACACCCTCTATTTATCACTCAGACCCCATCCCCCTCCACATTCCTGATGAAGGGCTCATGTCCAAAACATTGACTCTCCTGTTCCTCGGATGCTGCCTGACCTGCTGTGCTTTTCCAGCACCACACTTTTCAACTCTGACTCTCCAGCATCTGCAGTCCTCACCTTGCAGCTGAGACAGCATCAGCTTTGGCTTAGAGTGGAATATTAAGTCTGAATCCTGAAGCCTCTGGCCTTATGCCTCACCCAGAGACGTAAGGACACAATTTAGGGTGAACACCCAGATAGACTCTTCCAGTCCAGATGTTAAACCTGGCATCAATCATCGCATAGTTGTAAATGCTCACATAAAAAGGTCTCATAAATGAAGACTTGTGGTGTTCTCCTGATCAATATTTATTACTCACTGACAGCCAATACAAGTTACTTGGTCCTTTATCTCATTGCAGTTAAAGAATATAGGACAGAATACAATAAGGGTCTAAGCGAAGTGGGCAATCTGTGACATAATTGTATGAAAAATGTGACGAGATATCGAGAGTGACTAGCTGCATTTTTTTGTGCATTTGCTGGATGGTAGGGCAAGTTTCTCGCTGGGTAGTGATGGGTTCCTAATTAAGGGGGATTATAGTTTATTAAATGCCTTATTGACAGCACATATTGGTATTCAGCTTCTTATCTTACCAAACACACAAATAAAACGGACCTCACGAAATCTCAATGTGAAAACCACAGTGGTATTTGGCGATTTCAGTCGTCGCTTGCTCTGAAGGATTTCTACGTTCAACAATGGGCAGCAACACCTTAGGCACTATTAGCACTGGCTGCACACACTGTTGGCAAATGACATGTGCCAGCCTCCAAGAATTCTCATGGGACATCTCCAGTCCAAGTGCAGTATGCTTCTGCACTGCAATGCTGCACCTAAGCCTGCACCGATAACTATCATTGTAATGCTGAGGCAAGGACACGAGATGCTCAGCGACACACACCCAGCTCACTGGG
Organism: Chiloscyllium plagiosum; assembly: GCF_004010195.1. NCBI lineage: Eukaryota > Metazoa > Chordata > Chondrichthyes > Orectolobiformes > Hemiscylliidae > Chiloscyllium > Chiloscyllium plagiosum. Next base: position 12,944,330 of record NC_057728.1, read on the forward strand.
TCTGGACCAGGCTTACTGTCACAAGGCTCTGAGACCAGCTGTATGCTCACAGCATTCCAGACTCGCATTGCCTTGCTGACCCTTTTTGACTCCTCAACCAGAAATGTGATGCTCATGTTGTTGCTGTTGTACCATGCTGTTTGGAGGTGACACAAAACAAGGAAGCTTGTCATGTTTGGTCCATGAGACATAAAAGCAGAGCTAAGCCACTCAGCCCATTGAGTCTGCTCTGCCATTCAATGAGAACATGGCTGATCTGAATAACCTGCAGCTCCACATTCCTGTCCCTTTTGCTATAACCCTCGATTCCCTAGTGTCAGCAGAATCACAGTGAAGTATATGGAAATAGCCTTAGGTCACAGGGTCCCAGCACAGTGAGCCATGAGCAGCCTGTGATACCAGTCCAGAGGTTTGGACATGGTTAGAGTCATGATCTTTACCCCATAAGGAGTGAGGAGTTGAAGTATTGGGCAGACCACTTCCAGTCTTGACTCGTTCATTGTGGGCTGGTTTCCTCCTGGAATGAGAAAGAGGCAGGTATTGAAGGAGATAATGGTGGGTGACACAGTTGTTACTTTGGTAGCAGTGGGGATGTGTCCTGAGTGAGTGAGCAGTTAGCACAGAGGTCATGCAAGACTAGCGCGGTTAGAGTTTGGGGAAACTGATGCAGTGGTAGAGCATCAGACCTGGCGAGAGATGGGTCCAGTAGGAAAGATAAAGTAAGTGCGGGGTAACAGAGAGAGAAGGTATGGCTTGAATAGTGGAGTGATATTTTTCTGACAGAGTTGTGTATTTCTCCAAATGACTGAAACTGCACTATCTGGGTGGTCACTTCTGAATGCCTGGCAATGTCTACTAGCTGTGGGGTAAGATGACACCATCCCATCCAGCAGGATGTTCAGGTCCCTGCCCTCAAAGTGGGGTACAGAGTTTCCCATGTCTGCCATGACCAGGGCAAAGGTCAGGAATTGTGCAGGGCAGCTTCAGACTGACAGCACCAATCTGGGCACACAATGGCCTTTTAAAGATGGTGGTGCCTCCAGAGGTGGCATACAATTCTAGGATGTTCTGGCAGTGGCCAGTTATGCTGAGAATATTGTGTGGTAACGCAGGGTTAGAGTTGGCTGAGAGGGGAACCATAGTGGGGTAGGTAGTTAATGAGCCAAATTTGGCAAGATATGGTAAATAAAAACATATCACTAGCTCACTGTGAAAACCCTCTAAAAAAACCCAACGCAACTGGCACTGAGCCAGAAAATATGTAAGATTCAACCCATAATAAATAGCAATATATCATGCATCATGAATAAAAACCGAAAAAACTGCAGATGCTGTAAATCACAAACAAAAACAGAATTTTCTTGGAAAGCTCAGCTGGTCTGGCAGTATCTGTGAAGATGCATATAAACAGACATTTTCCTAGCTACCATCAGTTCTGAGGAAGGGTCACCGGACCCGAAATGTGAACTTTGATTTCTCATCACAGATGCTACCAGACCTCCTGATCTTTTCCAGCAACTTCTGTTCTTGATGCAGCTGGTTGGGCCTACTCCACCATTCAACATACCCATCACTGCTCTTCTGCCTCAACGCTCCATTTACCCGTCTGTAGACTTTACAAACTGATTGTTGGAAAGATCAATTGATTTCAGCCTTTAATAAATTCAGTGATGGAACATCTGCAATCCTCTGGGATAAAGACTTCTAACATGTCATAATGCTCTGAGTCAACAGAAATTCCTCACCATTTGAGTCCTAAACACCAGAGCCTGAGCATTTTCCCCTGCAGACATTTAGAAGCACAATGGGGGCCCTCAAAGAAACCTATGAAATTCTAATGTGACAAGACCGGAAGGATATTTCCGATGACTAGGGGATCCAGAATCATGGATTACAGGGTAGGCCATTTAGGGCTGAAATGAGTAGAAAATGCTTCCCCAAAGAGTAGTGAGCCTGTGAAATTTTCTACCACCCAAATCGTTGAGGTGAAAATGTTGAAATGTTCTAGAAGGAGATGGGTATGGTTCTCAGGGTTAAATGGATCAAAAGCAGGAATGAAGTACTGATCATCTCGAATGGCAGAGCGGGCTAGAAGGGCTGAATGGCCTACTCCTGCTCCTATTTTCTCTGCTTCTACATTTCTACATTCTCAAAACAAGGGAAACAACTTCTTAGTTTTTATCCAGTTAACGCTCTTCAACGATGTTTTTGCATTTCAGTGAGAATACCTCTCCTCCTTCGAAACACTAGAGCATATAGACCCTATTTTTATTTTTCTGTTTTGCATTCATGAGTTGAGAGTGTCACTGGCTAAGCCGGCATTTATTGTCCATCTCAAATTGCCCAGAGGGCGGTTAAGAGTCAACCACATTGCCGTGGGTCTGGAGTTACATGTAGAGCAGACCAGGTGAGGATTGTAGTACCCTTCCCTGAAAGACATTAGTGAACCAGATGGGTTTTTCCTGACGACTGATTCATGGTCACCATCAGACTCTTACTTCCAGATTTTACTGAGTTCAAATTACACCACCAGCCTTGGCAGGATGTGAAGCCGGGTCCCCAGAACATTACCTGGGGGTGTCTGGATTAACAGTCTAGCGATAATAATACCAGGCCATTGCTTCCCTTTTTACTGAGCTCCCTAGCATAGAACAAGCTCTTAAACTCAGGAACCTTACACAAATAAATTGTGGATATCAAGATTTTCTTAACTGGTGACCAAAATTTTAATGGCTTGGAGAGCACTTCTGTGCCAAATGTCAATGTTAGTCCTAACAGCAGAAAAAAACAATGCACGTCAGATAAGGAAGTTAAAATATTATCTTGTAGCTTGGAGACAGTAGGCTAGTCCTAATGAATTCTGGATCAGTGGTGCTGGAAGAGCATAGCAATTCAGGCAGCATCCGAGGACGGGCAAAATCGATGTTTCGGGCAAAAGCCCTTCATCAGGAATAAAGGCAGAGAGCCTGAAGCGTGAAGAGATAAGCTAGAGGAGGGTGGGGGTGGGGATAGAGTAGCATAGAGTACAATAGGTCAGTGGGGGAGGAGATGAAGGTGATAGGTCAGGGAGGAGAGGGTGGAGTGGATAGGTGCTGCCTGAATTGCTGTGCTCTTCCAGCACCACTGATCCAGAATCTGGTTTCCAGCATCTGCAGTCATTGTTTTTACCTCGTCCTAATGAAGCCTGTACCAAGTTGAATTAAGCTGTTTAACAATGTGTCGCAAATATTTTCTACTTTATGGAGCAAAGTGAGCCAGTGTACAGACACCACAGATTGAAAAATAATGTTGATACCTGAGCTCAAACTGAGGATGAAGGTCTTTGGACCTAGGGACTCAGGGAGCTTTAACTCTAATAACTTCCAGGGTACCCTTTTCCTGGTGATTGTAATTACTTTAAGTTTCACTTTTTCACCTCCTAATTCACAGTTATGTCTGGGATGTTATTTGTATCTTCTGCAGTAAAGACACGGATGTTCAGTTTATCCGTTATTTCCTTTTTTTGTTATTAATTCTCAAACTCACTCCCTAGTGGATCAATGCTTACTTTACTCACTATTTTCTTTTTAAAAATATCAGTGCAAACTCTTAACGTTTCTCTCTTTTCTCTGTCTTTCTTTCAAACTCTAACTTCTATGTCCTTACTCATGGTTTGGTTATTCTTTTCTTTACATTCTATCCTGTCTTCTGACCTGCCATTCACTGTTGCAAAATTATAACCTTTATCTTTAACTTCCGCAGTTGGCCACAGTTGGTGCACTTTCCATAGATTTTTTTTTCTCTAAATCTAGCTCTCTGGTTGGCTCATGATAGTTAAATGTAAGGCATAAGATGCTTCATGAGATGAGGGCACCACTGGCTAGGTCAGCATTTATTGCCCATCCCTAAATGCGCAGAGGGCAGTTAAGAGTCAACTATGTTGTTGTGGGTCTGGAGTCACATGTAGGCCAGACTACATAAGGAGAGCATTTTCCTTCCCTAAAGTACATTAGTGAGCCAAATGGGTCTTTCCTTAGAATCAATAATGGTTTCATGGTCATTATTAGACCCTTATTTCCAGATTTTTATTGAATTCAAATTCCATCATGTGCCATGGTGGGTTTCAAATCCTGGTACCCAAAGCATTACCTGGGTCTCTGGATAAGTAGTCTCTCAATAATACCACTGGGCCATTGCCTCCCCCTATTGATATATATGTATCAGAGGATAATCAACATGAGCTCAGGTATCAACATTATTTTTCAATCTGTGGTGTCTGTACACTGGCTCACTTTGCTCCATAAAGTAGAAAATATTTGCGACACATTGTTAAACAGCTTAATTCAACTTGGCACAGGCTTTAGTAGGACTAGAGTTTAGATCAGAGTGATGATGGAAAGGCACAGCAGGTCAGGCAGCATCCGAGGAGCAGGGAAATCGACGTTTCGGGCAAAAGCCCTTCATCAGGAACTTGCCTTCATTAGGAGTAGCCTAGTGTCATTGAGCTACAAGATCATATTTTAACTTCCTTATCTGACGTGCATTGTTTTTTCCGCTGTTAGGGCTAACATTGACATTTGGCACAGAAGTGCTTTAAAAGTCATCAAAATTTTGGTCCCCAGTTAAGAAATCTTGATATCCGCAATTCATTTGTGTAAGGTTTTGTATATTTCCTGGATGCTCTTTGTCTTTTGTTTCAATCAAAAGAACAGCGACAGATAATATATTTGCACCAACCTGTTGTTACCCTTCACGCCTAATAAATGAAGTGCATTGCTCGCAACACGCAAATAAATTAGCACATTAGTGCACTGATGCATTGTTTTCCTGTGTCTTTCTGAGACAGTATTGATATTATTTGAGACACCTGTCATTAAACACAACACCAGACTGTGTCTTGATGAGGAAATTATACTGTACAGAGACATAAATTACAAGCCTAATTGCAATAACAGTTGTCACGTGTGCAGCACAATTAAACTGACATGCTTCACTTAATGTGATTGTGGCTTCATCTGAGAGGCACCTTGAGAAAGTCTGCAGAGATCCAAGTTACAGCGTATTGTCATCTTTTAAAAGAAACTCACATGCCAGATTTAATTTTAACAATTATGAACCAATTACATTTGATACATTGATCTTTTGGATATTTTCATCACTTTATGTTTTTCCCCTTCTTTCCTTGCCAGGAGATTTTTGCTTTATCACTGTCAAACTGTTTTAGCCAGGTACCTATTCTTCATATCTGACCCTCAGCATCTCAGCAAAACCAATCTTAAATAAGAGCAATAAATGTCATCCTTGCCAGCAAAGCCAACATCCCAAGAATAGATAATGGTTTTAAACATCCTATACTTTGCTGTATCCATACAAATGTACTCTCCAGTACAGATTACTGGATAGTTTAGATTAGATTAGATTCCCTACAGTGTGGGAACAGGCCCTTCGGCCCAACAAGTCCACACTGACCCTCCGAAGAGTAACCCACCCAGACCCATTCCCCTACCCTATATTTACCCCTGACTAATGCACCGAACGTTATGACAATTTAGCATAGCCAATTCACCTAACCTGCACACCTTTGGATTGTGGGAAGAAGCCGGAATACCTGGAGGAAACCCACACAGATATGGGGAGAATGTGCAAACTCCACACAGACAGTCACCCACGGTTAGAATCGAAACCAGGTTCCTGGCGCTGTGAGGCAGCAGTGCTAACCACTGTGCCACCATACTGCCCCGTGTGACAACTGTCTGTTTTCTTTATGTGATCCTGTTTGTAATAATTGCATTAAGTGCACCCTTTCTCTAGAAGTGCATATTTATAGATGGTATCAACAGCTTGGTACAGAAATGAAATTAAATATGAGGAACTTACAGGCCTCTATGGTACAAATAGATAATTTTCAGTCCATTATTATTTTGACTCTCCTGAAAGGATTTTCATTTTTTGCTTGAAAGGGCCATTCTCAAAAATTCTGTCATTGCTCATATTTATTTGTTATTGAGTTAGATGCAAACAGAAGCCCATCAATCTTGACTTGTGTAATGCATCCCTCAGGAAACTGCATGCCCCTCAGCTTTGCTACACTAAACCACTACCTTGACGTTTCAGGATTACTCATAGTTCTATAATCAACTTGTTCAGACACATGACTGCAGCAGTCGGGATTTGAAAATGAATCTTCCAGCCAGAGTAGAGACTATAACATTGTTATAAAAGACTCTGAAGAGTTAATGGCTGACTTGGAAATCAGTGATATTGGCCAGTATAAGGTTTGAACCCATGACCACAGCATCACAAGCAATACATGATGGCTTCTAAATATTTTAATAACCACTTTATCGTTTGTGTTACACCACATGCCTAGAGCGGGTCTGTTTTGAACCTGGATTCTCTGGCCCAAAGATTTGGGCATTACCATTGTGTTACAAGATCCTTGCATTGAGAGTTGTAGAGATATGAAATATTCATGATTTGGGAGGATTCAACAGTGGATATTTAAAAATCTTGAACCAGGCCTTCTGGTCTGGAGGTAGGCAGATATTTTCTAATCAAGTTGTCAAGAGACATTGTGCCACACTTCTGGGGCAGGTGGGACTTGAAATTGAGTCCCTCAGAGGCAGGGATACTGCACTGCTTACAAGGCTATCAGGATTACTTCTACTCTTAAAACAACAAACATTAATGGGTTAAGCCACCCCCAGTGGGGTACTGTTACAAAAACAATAAAGGAACAATGGAAACTTCTAGAACAGAAACTTAATCAAATTTGCAAATCTGAATGATTGTCAACAAAGCAATCCCAATTGATTGGAGAAAGTGAGGTCTGCAGATGCTGGAGATCAAAGTTGAAACTTTATTGCTGGAACAGCACAGCAGGTCAGGCAGCATCCAGGGAACAGGAGATTCGACGTTTCGGGCACAGGCCCTTCTTCAGGAATGCCAATTGATTCACTAACAATACCTGCTGAGGATAGCACTGTAGATATTTTCTAATCAACTTGTTCAGAGATGTTATATGGATTAAACAATGCCCTTTTTCTTCAATGCTAACTTGAATTGCCATCAATTTAAAAAATAATAACTTTTGCAGATACTCTTTGAAATTAATGTTGAAATGTAATTTTCATACTTTTGGGCCGAAATATAAATTTTAAACATCAAATTGCACTGATATGTTGATACTATGCTGTCAGTCAGTTCTTTAGATCTTGTTATACAAAAACCCAGTGGAAATGCTGTGGTTGCAGACAATTAAATCTGATGTTCATCCTCAGATGACTAAATAGTTAATAGTCCTCTTAATAAGCTGGAGTTACTTTCATAAGCTTTGCAAAAACAAATTCTACCCATTTAACCAGGAACCTTGGCCAAGTTTATAATTTGCAGAATTCACTTAACAATTATTGACACTACTTTAATGTATCAGTTGAGTATTGAATTACCAAATAATTGAGTTCAGCTTAACCTTCTTGATTGAAATAACCACTAATGCAATACAGGGAACATAACTATCACAGCTGATCTCTGGGGAATAAACAGAAGCTGGAAACCTATTATGACTCAAGCACACTCCCAGCATCATTGTTTACATAATAATTCGTATATAATTTTCTCCTTTTAAACTTCCCTGAAGGAGTTTTAGCATTCAAATCTGTCAACATTACAGCAGATCTCCTGTGGAGATTGTGCTTGATAAGTGTAGGGGTATCACATCATACAATGTGCAATATCGGATTTCACTGCAAAAGCTATGTATAAAGTGGCCCACATCATAAAGGACATAGAATGTAATTGTGGTGTACAGGCACATTCTGAGCAGTTGCTTCTCTGTGAATTCTCAGCTGTTTAAGGTCAGTAAAACCAGTAGGAACTGATTGGTTTCCTCCTGAAGAACTTTACACTTTGAAATGTGATGTTTAAAGCATGATAGACGTGTAGCAAAAAACCCTTTTCATCTGGCCATTTATATGTTTATTTATTTATATGTCTATCCATATGCATGTTAGTCCATCAATGCATATACCTGGCCACCTGGATTGTACTGGCACTGATTTCGCATGCCAGGGCTGTTATTTTGAATGTTGATGTTTTATTCAGGGTGAAAGCAGGCTTCCTATGAGTTGACAAGTGGATTATCTTGAAAAGGTAATATATTCAATAGGGACCAAGCTACAATTGGCTCTCCAAAGGATTGTTCAGTAGCTGACCCTCAGATAGAGTGAAGAATGTTAGGAGCAACTAAGTTGGTCCCTAAATCAGTTAAAAAAAATGTAAAACATGTTTTGCTTAAAAGTACAACATTTTTTGATATCTTTTGGAGGTTGGTGCATCTGTTTGGTATGGCAATGATTGTGTGGATGTGTAAATTTCCAAGTGTGCTCACTGAGATGTCCAGAAATGTTCCATCTCAACTGGGATAGTGGCAGAGTGCAGTAATTGAATTCAGTACCTTTGAGCTAAAGTTAGGCCGATATAGCCTGTAAACAGCTTTCATTGTGGAAACACTGAGAGTGGGTACTGGATAGAGACAAAGACTGTTTGGTTGTGGAAACCTCTTCCTTCTAGTACATAATTGGCCTTTTCCCAGTTGATAAGCCTGCTAGCAATGAGCATCAGGATTGTGAGAGGAACATGGTGATTCCACTGCGCTGTTTGGTTGTTGGCACCTGTGGAAGCAAGTGGCAAAATCGTACAGTTAAGGAGGTACTTTTAGATATTTAAAAATGTGCCACAGGAGGTCTGAGGAGGTAAGATTTTCCAGAATTAAGGTATGCAGCTGGGACACTTCCCGTTTGATTTTATTTTATCATGTAAGTGCAAATTAGGGTGAGAGTGATTGAAGTTGAAAAAGTAATTAAGCGTAATCAAGTTAGGTGTTATGTGATTTCTTCAGCACTTTACTGTCCATTGACTTATAGCATTTCTGTTCTGAAGGAGAGATTATTACACAGAAAGATTGAAGGAGACCATATGGTCCCATTGAGTCAATGCTGGTTGAAGAAGACCTATCGAGTATTATGTCACTCTCCATCTTTCAGTGCATAGCCCTGTAGAATCACAGAATCCCTAATAATGTGGAAACAGGCCATTCAGACCATCGAGTACACACTGACTGTCTGAAAAGCATTCCACCCAGAACCTCCACTATCCTCCTGTTACCCTGCATTCCCTATGGCTAATTCACCTAGCCTGCACATCCCTGGACACTACAGGGATGAGCTGTGCCCACCCAAGTAACTGGGGAGAATTTAATCACTTTTCTAACTGTGGTTTGTGGTAACCTTCAGGGAATCAGGGTGCTCACCTCAGAATACCCAGCCTCTGAGCAAATCTATAACCCAACATTTAATGTGATTGTTCAAGTTAATTGTCTGGTTAATGGTAAACTGTTTCATGTTAATGGTGGAGATTTGGTAATGGTAATGCCATTGAAGACAAAGGAGAGATAGTTAAATTCTTTCTTGTCAAGACAGTCATTGCCTTGCATTTGTGTGATGGAAATGTTACTTATCACTTAGCTTAAAGATTGTCCATGTCTTGATGCAAGTGGGTTTTATCTGAGGAGTTGTGAATGCAAGTAAACACAGCAATGATCAATGACTATCCTTTTGGCCTTCAGCTACTGCCATAAGTAACTTTATCAGTGCTGTCCTGAGACTGAAATGATTGACCTCCAACCATCACAACTGTCTTTTTTTTGTGTTAGTTGCGACTTCAATGAATGGAAAGTTTTCCCCTGATTCCTAATGGGTTCAATTTCACTAGATACCCTTAATTTATAATGATGGTCAGGCCAGTATGTCCACATTCTGTAAAGAAATTTAAAAAAATGTTAAGGCAGTCACTCTAACCTTATCTCTAGAATCTTAAACTTCAAGCTGTTGATGCTACTCCTTGTGCAGGTGCAAGAGGATCCTTGGCCTTAATTACATTTAAGATGTAAAATTGTTCAGAATAAAAATCACTTGGCACTACACCTGACTTTAGCATTCTCGACATCAAGTCAGCCGTACAAAACTTGACTTGACTTCAGAAGAGGCTCTCAGAAGTCACTCCCTGACTTTACAAACTGAGACATAGATCAAAATTTGCTGGAGTATTCTCCAGTTGCCTGGATGAGTGCAGCTCTAACACCACACAAAAATAAATGCAACACCATCCAGGACAAAGCGGCTTCCCTAATCAAACAATCCACCTCCTTACACATTTACTCATCGACTCACAATAGCAAGTCATAAATTTGATTTGATTTATTGTTGTCACGTGTCCCTGAATACAATGAAGAACTTTGTTTTTCCAGCAGTACAGGCAGATCATAGCAAACAAGGACATACAGATCTTAGGGTGCGGAGACAGGCTGAGGCATACAGGGTTACAACTGCACAGGAGGTGCACAAAGCAGGATCACAAAGGTTTCTTCAACAGCATCTCCTAAACCTGTAAACGCTACCACCTAAAAGGGCAAGGATATTGTATACAGCCTATTCTTGCTGGGCAAATGTAGCGCTCCTAAAAAAACTGATTGGCACATTTTAATTTAATACAAAATCAACTTTGAGAGAAGGTCTCTTATCGTTTTGAGATTGGAAGAAAATGGCATTTTTATGTTTTTGTACTTTGAACCTATTGGCCAAGAGTTTTGGCTACCACTTTTACAGGTGTTGTCATTGTAATGGACATCACTATCGAGATTCCTCTTTGTTTTAAGCTGAAAGGCTTTGTCAGCACTAACACACAGCTTTATCCACAGGCAGGTGCATATTCATCTTGGAATGTCAGAGGAAAAACTCTCTCCACAGGCTCTGTTTCACTAGGAAGATGGTGCTGGGCCCTTGCTGTCTCTGAGAATATAACCTCCAGACAACCTCTAACACAAAACAGCATTATCAATAACTATCAAGTTTGCAGTGGCCCTGAGCTGGCTTACCCTGAGCTGCTACACAAAGGCTCAGGAATAATAGTTAATCTGTTGGAAATGTTATTCTTCAGGACAAACAATATCATCACTTTCCCCCATGTAGTAGGATTAGAAAGCTGTGCAATAATTCAGTCTGCATGGATCTCCTTGTCTAAAGAGCTCCCCTAATTTGCCCTCTGTTCCTTTTGTCAGTTATCCCATTGAGCCTTTGGACACTGGAAATAGTTTCTCAGGGTGGCTGTGCACTTCAGCCTTCCTTTTGTTTTGTGCTATCCCTGAGATTTCTCCAGAGTTTACTGATCCAATTATGACTTTACATTCATCTTAATAGCACTGTATGATCTTCTTGTACCAGTGCAGCAGCTAACTGAACAAGACAGGCCCATCAGCCTTGCCAGGTGTCCTAATACCATTGGGGTCACCTACACACAGACAATTTTACCATTCAAATGTGAAGGAGCTGAACATGCTCCCACAGCAGACTAGCAAAAGGCCACAAGTATCCAGTGTTGAAATGGACTTTCAGTTGCTGCCCTATTGCCAGGTATAGGTGGCAGCATTTCTAGACAACGGGATGACCCTAAGTCTACGCCTTTGGATGTCGTGGCTTCATCTCTTTTACATTTGGCTGCGAGTTCTGTAGTCATCGATGGGGTTGAAGTGGATTCAGTCTGAGACCTAACAAACTTCTTCAGCTGTCCTCCATGAACATGCATTCCACAGAGTGGCTAGTAATCAACATGGGACAAATCACTAGACAGCAAAGTGGGTAGTAAAGGGCCACCAAAAATATTGAAATCAGATAAAACAGTCTTCTGGAAAATGGAAGATAACCATTCTCGAGATACTCTTGTTTGAACACTCTGTAGAATGCAGGTTGATTGGTTTTCCCTATTTGACTGCTGTTTGGTTGAAGTGTTATGTACAGTTGCAGACTCTGTATTCTTTCACAGTCAATACCAAAACAAGGTCCATGCATGCTGTCAGATATGGGCACAAGGTTGCATAAAGTATCCTGCTTTTAAGTGGAAGCTCTGCAAGGTCTCGACTCCTATGTTGGGTCACTTAAGAACAGAGTGTGACAGACCGTTGGCTGTAGGACCTTCACCTTCTCTGCTGCCATCACCTATTCCTGCTCATTAGCCTACAGTATGACAAAACAATTGTGCAGGGCTATGCATATTGACTAGTAAACTCCACTGATGTACTTCCTATGGTCCCATATGATCATGTCAATATCCGAAGTTAAAAAAAACATTCTTTTTTTTTAAAAAAAGCGCATCCTGGTTCATTAGCTAAAGCAAAATGTAATTAGGCTCTTCCTCTTTATTTTTTTTATCAACACCAGCTGCTTCTACTCAAATCATTTCTCATTTGTACGCAGATACTTGGCTCTGTACTGCTACCATGCCTCCATTTTGGAGTTATTCAGCAATCTGTGATCCAAGGAATTCACTACCTTGTCCTGAAACAATTTCTGCCTATCATGCCAGAGCTAACAATATTTTCGTAAACCTGTTCCAAACCAAAATTACTTTTTGCCACAATACCTCCCATCTAGTGCCTGTAACTGTGCATGGGCTTTCACAGTCTCCAGACTGGTCCTACTGGTGTTGGACAATGGGTAGGAGTTTTCTATCACTTCCATGGGGAAGGTCCAATCTAATAAAGTGCCTGTTGGGCACTTACTCAGCCATTGCTAGGCCTTGAACGCTGAGCTGAAATTCTTGCGAGTGAGAAACAAGGGTTCTCTTTACATGCATTCTCCTATATTGACAGCTTCATCTCACCTCATCGATCTGCAGTTTGCTATTCTCCAATCTGCTGGTTGGAATCCAAATGGTGACAGTTGCTGACGTGACAGTCGGTGAGGTTACTTGGCAACTCCAGCTCAAGGCTCACTTCAGCTGGCCCTCCGTCTTGCTCACCGGATGCCAACATCTCTGTGAATGCATGCATGCCCTGTCCACCAGAACCTCCAGACCTTGTTGGCGAAGTGTGGTGCCAATTTTGCTCTGTCCAACCTGTCTGGAGGAGCTGGTGCAGACTATGCAGGGCAGCTGAGGACTTTATTTGGTGCACAGCTAAGCTTTAGACATGGCACTGGCACCAGAAATCCCAGGAAGACCCAGCAGTGGCCTGTATTTCTGGCTGGCATTGGTAATGAGGTGAGTTTGGGAAGACAGCCTGAAGGCACACTCCATGAAACTCATCAAACTTGGCCCTCAGTCAATTAATGGTAAAATTTGACCCAAAGGGTCTGAAATGCATCTTTCTCCAAGAACCTTTTGGAGTTTTGATATGGACATGGGCTTTGTGTGTCAGGAACCCCTTAGGAACCTGCTGGAGACAGCATTCTAGCGGGTTTAAGAGAAGCCAGTACACCAACTGATTGAGAAGGTTTTTCAGCAGTCTATGTTCACATGCAGCAAGACCTAGACAAGATCCGGGCTGTGGCTGATAAATAGCAAGTGATGCTCCTGTCATACAATTGCCAGACATTAACCATGTCCAGCAACAGTGAATCTAACTGTCTCCCCTGAAATTTAATTCCACTACTGTCAGTGGACCCTCACCATTAACATCCTGGGGTTACCATTGACCAGGAGGGGCAATAATAGTGTAAATAGACAAGGTCTTTTCTCTGGGGTAGGGGAGTCCAGAATTGGAGGGCGCAGGTTTAGGGTGAGAGGGAAAGATTTAAAAGGGAGCTACGGGGCAACCTTTTCATACGGGGAGTGGTGCATGTGCGGAATGAGCTGTCAGAGGAAGGGTGGAGGCTGATACAATTACAACAGTGAAAAGGCATCTGGCTGGTAATATGAATAAGAAGGGGTTTAGAGAGATATGGGCCAAGTGCTGGCAAGTGGGACTAAATTAATTTAGAATGTCTGGTCGCCATAGACAAGTTGGACTGAAGGGTCTGTTTCTGTACTGTACATCTTTTGTGACTCTATGACTCTATAAGTGGACCAGTCAAGAACAGGTCAGAGGCTAGGAACTCTGATTTGAATAGCTCTCCTCCTGTCTCTCCAAAGTATGTCCACCATCTACAAAGTACAAATCATGAATTCTGTGGAATGCAGCTCCAACAACACTTAAGAAACCCAAAATATCCAGGACAAAGTAACCTGTTTGATTACCATTCCATCCATCAACTTGAACATTCACTCTCTCCTCCACTGTCTCACAGTAACAGCAGGCAGTAGCAAGTACAAGATGCATTACGGCATATATAAAATAAATTGACAGCACCTTCCAAATCTGTCATCTCTACCACCTAGAAGGGAAAAGACAGCTGATGTGTGGGAGCATCACTGACTTCAAATTCCCCTCCAAGCTACACACCACCCTGACTTGGAACTATATCACTGTTCCTTCAGTGCTGCTGGATAAAAATCCTGGAACTCCCTTCCTAATGGTGTTCACCTTCCCCTCTTCCCTAATCCTGGGCCGCATGGTCAATAAATGATGGCAATTGAACAATGCCCATGTCCCATGAATGAATGAAAGAAAAAGAATTTTGTAACCCAATAATGTAGTTCAACAATTCCACACTTTTCAGAGGACTTGGGAGCAGCAGATTTTTGTCCTTTCTTTACAATGGACATTAGATTACCAGACTGGATACGCAAAAGATATTTTCCAGAAATGTAATACTTTGAAACAAGATTGACCTTGTCCTTGCCACATATGAGATAATACAGAAAACATATTTCTCTATTTCACTGTACCACAATCTACCCAGAACATTAAAAAGATATAAAATAAATTGAGTATTGAAAAATATCTAGTGCATTTGAAGAACATAATAACAAATAATATAACTTGGTTACTATCAGTGTATTGGGACAATTATCTATTGTAAGATGACTATAAGGCAGCACAGTGGCTCAGTGGTTAGCACTACTGCCTCATGGTGCCAGGGACTTGGGTTTGACTCCACTCTTGGGTGATTGTCTGTGTGGAGTTTACGCATTTTTCCCATGTTTAAGTAGGATTGCTCTGGTTTTCTCCCACAGTCCAAAGATGTGCAGGTTAGGTGGATTGGTCGTGGAAAAATGCCCATAGTGTCCAGCAATGTGTAGGTTAGATGGATTAGCCATGGGAAATGCAAGGTTACAGGGATAGTATAGGGGGATGGGTCCAGGTGGGATGCACTTCAGAGGGTCGGTGTGGACTCAATGGGCTGAATGGCCTGCAACCACAATGTACAGATTCTATAGATTGCACAATATTTCACTGTTTTATGCTTTCACATCTAAAATGTTACCTGCTAAATTAACAGAATTATTATTTTCCTCAATTCATAAACATTCTTGAATATGAACTTGCATCATTTCCTGTATTGATATTTTTCTGCAGAAATATTTCACATCATATGAAACCGCTGTTGCGTGGCGACAGATGATTGTGTATGTTTCTTGAATTTCAGTTTATTGTGGTCAGTTAATCAATATCAAACCACATGGCAGTGTATACATATCTACTAAAGCACAATTTGTTTAAAATGCACTTGTTAAGTTAAAAATTATAGTATACTATATGGCTCAACGAGTTTGAATTTCACCAGTCCATTTCAGATTGCTTTGGAATACCGTACTAATATTGTAATTGACTGGACAATAATTTCCTATTAGATTCCTGAGGGGTATTGATTCATTTATTACAAGCGCCTAATTTTTGCTTGTGTTGATCAGGTGTTAATGCAAGGCTGTAACACATACACATGTGGATCTGTGGTGTAATTAACTCTGGGTGTCACAGGAACTGAGTTTCACAGTCAGAAATGTCACTCAACTCACTTTCTGACAGTCCCTCTTGATTTCCACTTATGTACCCTGAATTTTTCTGACAAGGTCCTGGTGAAAGCCCAAATGGGACACCTATGAATGTCCATATATACTGAGTGAATTTCATTCTATTTATCTAATCAATCAGTCACTTGTTCAACAATGCTTAATTTCCCTTCAGCATGAAATCTGGAATCCTTTGATTAACTTGTGTTTTTGTAATTCAAATTATGAATTCTTAGAGTTTGCCCAAAATCAATACTTGATTGTAGACGTGAGAATCTATTGTAATTAAATTACATCATACCAGAATGAAATCCACTGGTCAGACTGCACTGTTTTGAACTTTGTTCCACAGGCTTGCAGCGTAATTTCTTCAGTTGTTTGAAATGCTATCCTTTTGAGTTCTTGACACCAACTACATTCATCCTGCTCATCAAAGGACAGTGCACACATTGATTTCTGCCTGCAGATATCATGTGAAAATTAATCTGTTCAACTTCTTTCAAACAAATTTCAACTAAGGTGGTATCTGAATAGTACTGTGCTCAAATGCAACAAGATCTGGACAATATCCGGGCTTAGGTCAATAAGTAACATTTGCGCCAGACAATGCCCATCACCAATAAGAGACACTCTAAACACTACCCCTTGACATTCAACGGTATTACCATCACTGAATCCCTCACTGTCAACACCTTTGGGGCTACCATTGACCAGAAACTCAACTGGACTCACCATGTAAACACAGTGGCTGCAAGAGCAGGTCAGAGGCTAGGGATACTGCGGTGAGTAACTCACTTCCTGATACCCCAAAGTCCATCCACCATCTCCAAGGCACAAATCAGGAGTGTAATGGAATACTCCCCACTTTCCTGGATGGGTGCAGCTCCAACAACACGCAATAAGCTTGATACCATTCAGGACAAAGCAACCTGCTTGATTGGCACCACATCTACAAACATTCAATTCCTCCACCAATGGCGCTCAGAAGCAGCAGTGTGTACTATCTACACGATGCACTGCAGAAGATCCTTTGATAGTGCATTCCAAATCCATGACCACTTCCACCAGAAGGACAAGGGCAGCAGGTACTTGGGAACACCACCACCTGAAAGTTCCCCTCCAAGCCACTCACCACCCTGACTTGGAAATATAACACAGTTACTTCACAGTTGTTGGGTCAAAATCCTGGAATTTCCTTCCTACTGGCATTGTGGGTCAACCCACAGCAAGTGGACTGCAGTGATTCAAGAAGGCAGCTCACCCCCACCTTCTCAAGGATAAATAGGGATGGACTATCAATGCTGGTCAGCCAGCTACACCCAAATCCCACAAATGAATAAAAAAAAGTGAGAACTGCAGCAACACAGACATTTTCATTTTTCCTTTGCTGTATTTGTCTCTCCTTTGTGACCCTTGTAGAGATTGGTAACTTTAAAAAAACCTGAATTTCCAGATGATAACAGAAAAATGGCATGAAAAGATTACACATTTTAAGATTTTTTACTATAGCAATGGACCAAACCACAGAACAGACTTTTCCTCTTCTACTTCTTTCATATCTGGAAATATTTCACAGATACACTCTCTTCTGTTCCTGAACACCACCCCCCACCAACCAAAACCCCAAGGAATATATTCCTCTGGCCCACGTTTAGCCTCTGGCAAGGAAACTGTGTTTGTAATGAGGCCAACTAGGTAAGTTATTAGTCTTAGAAGCCATTCACTACACACTAGAGGCAGACAGTGAGAGCTGGAGAGATTCCTGATGATGGAAAGAAACTGCAAACTACTGCATAGTTGTGAAGGGTGTATATCGCTGCAGCACCTCATACCCTCTGAGTGATCCGTTATACACCACAGCATCTTTCCATCTTTACATTTCTCCATCTGTGAAGGATATCCCCTTAACCCGTCTCCCAGTCTGCAAAAAAAAAGTGCAATCTTCTCATGGAAGGTTTAAATTAGGCTCATCCTGGAAGTTCATATTTAGTGGACCATGTGTAAATTGCGTAGGTGTAAATAATGGACCCCACTATTTCTTCCACATCTGTGGCCTGTGTGCTGAAGTTGCACACCTTGGTGCAAAAGACCATCTGTGAGCTGCATTTATTTTGGATCAGAGCTTGGCTTTGTGTAGAACTTGCTGAATGTCATCTCCCACTGGATAATTACCATTTGCCATCCTCAGTGCTTCCTCTGGAGTGGAAAATCCACGATACCAGGTGCAGTGGAGCTTTTATCTGAACCCTGAAAAAGAGGGTAATTTCTTCACCCAGTTGGAAATTTAATCACTCAAGCTGTCTATTTCCAATGCTCATCATTACGTCAGCCTGAGTTCCCTTTCTCTAATTGATTCTTCCTTTCCTTCTCTTTTGTCATGAATTATTTTCAGTTTTCAGCTACTCGGATGAAGGATTGCCACAGTGTGGACCCTTCCTTCTAATCTCTGCTGCCTTCTCCCCTGACAGAAAGCAACTCTGGCCTTCTCCTTCACTATTCATTTGCTATTAGTCACCCAGTCTCAGTTGATTTGAATTCTGTCTGATTTGATGAGGTCCTTTTGTGTGTAGGTGGTTTGTTTAAAGAGATGGCAAGGTGGCTTTTAAGTATACATAGTGGAGTGCACTCCTGTTCGTTGAAGTCAGTGCCTGGAAGCCATGACCTTTGAAAAGAAATCATTGTTCAAAAATTACTTTATATTCACTGAGGCATATTTAGGACCTACATTAGCTGCCAGTGTGCACAGGCAGAGGAGGTGATTAATTTTTTTTCTGACCAGAATTGGAGGTTGCCATAAAAGGCTTCTTATTTTCCCCTCAGGCATAAGCCTTGGCTCAGTAGGCTGTACTCTCACCCCTGAGTCAGTAGCTTGTAGTTTTCAGTCCTGCTCTAGTGACTTGAACACAGACTTTATCTGACACATGTGCTTTGCTGCATTGTGGGAGGTGTTGCCGCTCAGATGCAAGGGCTAAGCTGTTTGTTCTGTCGCAAGAATGGAAAAGATCCCATGGTGCTTTGTAAGGGGAGACAACGGCCTGGAGGTATTATTGCTGATCCAGAGACCCAGGTGTTGGGTTCTGGGGACTCAGATTTGAATCCTGCCATGGCAGATGGTGGAGTTTGAATTCAGTAAAACTGTGGAATTAAGATTCAAAATGATGACCATGAACCCGTTGTCAGGAAAAACCCATTTGGTTCCCCAATGTCCTTTAGGGAAGGAAACTGCAATCCTTACCTGGTCTGGCCTGCATGTGACTCCAGACCCACAGCAATGTGGTTGACTCTTAACTGCCATCGGGGTGGGCAATAAATGCTGACCTAGCTACCAATTCCCTCATCCCAAGAATGAAAAGAAAACATATATACAGGGGAGTTTACACGTTGTTCTAACAGTTGTTATCCCTTACCCAACATTTTATATAGTTATTATCTCAATTCTGTTTATGCTGGGCTTACTCTGACTAATGATTACCTCATTCCCTAAGTTACAGAAGTGCTCCAATAGCTGCAAAACACTTTGGGTCTCCCAGCGGTGATAAAGTGTGCTACATAGATGTAAATCTATCTTTTATTGTTGAATGTATTTTATTAGAAAAGTCTATTACAATCTTAAAGTAACATTAAATCACATAAATTATTAGATCAGTAAACCTGTGTAGAATTTCAGAGGTGGAAATGTGTTGCTGGAAAAGCGCAGCAGGTCAGGCAGCATCCAGGGAACAGGAGAATCGACGTTTCGGGCATAAGCCCTTCTTCAGGAATTTCAGAGGATCACACAAAGGTTACTGGACAGAAGGAGGCCAACTGGTCCATCTTTTCTGCACTGTTCTCTGTGAGAGCAGTTTTTATCTCTTGCCATTATCTTGCTCTTTCCTGTAGCCATGCAATGTTTTCAGATAATCATCCAATTCTCTTTTGAATGCCTCAATTGAGCGTGCCTCCACCGTATTCTCAAAAAGTGCATTCCTGATCCTAACAGTAAAAAAATGAGTTCCTCATCTCACCATTGCTTATTTTGCCAATTAACTTAGATCTGTGTCCTTTCAATCTCATTCTTTCAGTTTCTATTCACTCTCTCCCAAAAGTCATGACTTTGAATAACTTCATCAAATCTCCTTTCAACCTTTACTGGTCCAAGGAGAACAGTCCCAGCTACTCCATAGTTACATGTTCCCTGGAAGAATTTTCATGCATCTTTGCTGAACTCCCTCCAATGTCTGCATATCTTTCCTGCAATGTGGTGTTCAGAAATAGATCCAGTTCCCCAGTTGAGGCAGGACCTGTGGTTTATACAGGTTTTTGAAGATGGTTCTCTTCAGTTTCTATAGGATTTATTCACACCTGTCTCATAGAATTAGAATTCTGCATGTGGGAACAGGCCCTTCAGCCCAACAAATCCATGCTGACCCTCCGAAGAGTCACCCACCCAGAGCCATTTCCCTACATTTACCCCTAACTAATAACCTACACTATGGGCAATTTAGCATGGCCAATTCACCCGACCTGCACATCTTTGGATTGTGGGAGGAAACCCACACAGAATGTGCAAACTCCACACAGCCTGAGGTGGGAATCGAACCCAGGTCCCTGGCGCTGTGAGGCAACAGTGCTAACCACTCAGTCACCGTGGCGCCTATATGTTTGGCCTTAGTTTCTGTCTCTCTTACATTTTGATAAGATTATCAAACTGAAGCTGCCATTAAATGCATCGGAGTAGCCAAGCAAGTAACTTGCCAAGTTAGGTTGAAATCCAACAGCTAATTTCTTCTGATTATCTTGACAGACAAGAAAGATGAAAGCTCCGATTATAAAACCTCCATGATCCTTGGGGCGGAAGTAATTAATACATAGATGAAAGTAAATTCAATAAATCAGAAGCATTGTCATCATTCAATAGAACACTGTTAGATACAATATGACATGGAGTCTTCAATCCTGGTTTGTTTTTAATTTGATTGAAATTAGCCTCGGGACAGTCATGTTGACATAATTGGACGGTTATTGAAGAAGGTTGCAGAACTGAATTTGCAGATTAAAGGGATTTTAAGATCATGTGCAGCTTTCGATCAACTTTAAGTATATTTGATTGTATTCAGTTGTAGTTGATGTGCAGTTGTGATCTTTAAATGCACTTTGGTAAGAGGAATACCAATCGTTTCACAAACATTCACATCAGATATTTAATGCCATTTCCCTATGATAGGAGCATGAAGTTTGATCAAAGATAACTTGTAGCCATGTTTATATATGTAGTTAGTCCTGGCCACTGCTCAAGTATAATGTCTTTGCTGGTGTACATCTTGACAAAGCAACTATATTCAGAACACACTTTTTTTCCCTCTGCTTGAGCATCGTCTTTATAGGTATGTTGATCAGGAGATACTGAAAGGCTGGTCCTCCTCTCCCCTAGTAACCAGAAGGCTTTGTGGTGACCTGATACAGGTCTTCATATTATGATAAATTAGGCAAAGAGAATTAGTTAGGCCATAGAGATGGCTGAATCCACAACCTGGGATCATAAATTTAAACTATCCTACAACTTATCCTAAACAAGATATCCTAACATTCGATACCATATAAGAAATGCATTGGGGAATTCAGGAGAAATTTATTTGACCTTAGGGTATGTAAATGTGGAACTTTCTAACACAAGATTGAGATAGATAAGATCAATTCATTTAAATGGAAGTACAATCTGAGGGAGAAAAATGTTGGGGGATATGCTGATAAGATTTGATGTAGTAAGACAGAAGGAAGCTCACTGAGAGCATAAACTGGCAGAGATCAATTAGGTGCAGGGAACACCAAGGACCGAGTAGAAGTCTGCTTACAAATTGATGCCCACACAAGCTCAGATTCGTATCATGTAAAGCTGTGTGGGGCATTCATTGTGACACAGCAGCCCTGCAATCTGTGCTGCAGCAAGTTAGAAGGATTGCTGAATTGCTGAGGTATTGCCTGGGATAGTGGCAATAGCTCTGTGGGACATAAACCTGCTGTCCTCTCAGAGAAACAGCTTTCATACTCTCAACACTCTGACTTTGTCAGTGTCCTATTGCTTCTGAATCAGTCAGTCCAGACTTCTGTCGTCTATGTTGTGCCTGCAGACAGAGGGGAAAATTCAAAGCAGGAAGAGGCCATTTATCCCCTCTAGCCTGTCTGCATTTTAAAAAGATCTGATCTGATTATAGCCTCAAAATCACATACCTGCTTACCCCTTACTACTTTGCTAGTCCATTTGTTCACCCTTGTTAGTCAAAGGATTAGAAAAGATTTACAAGGATGTTACCCGAGTTGGAAGGTTTGAGCTATAGGGAGAGGCTGAATAGGCTGGGGCTGTTTTTTCTGGAGCGTCAGAGGCTGAGGTGTGACTTATAGAAGTTTATAAAATCATGAGGGGCATGGATAGGATAAATAGACAACTTTTTTTTCCCTGGTGTGGGGGAATCCAGAACTAGAGGGCAAAGGTTTAGAGTGGGAAGGGAAAGATTTAAAAGGGACCTAAGGGGAAATTTTTTCACGCAGAGGATGTATGGAATGAACTGCCAAAGGAAGTGGTAGAGACTGGTACAATTACAACATCTAAAAGGCATCGGGATGGGAATAGGAATAGGAATGGTTTAAAGGGACATTGGCCAAGTGCTGGCAAATAGGACTGGATTAATTTAGAATATCTGGTCTGCATGGATGAATTGGGCCAAAGGGTCTGTTTTCACACTGTACATTTCTATGATTCTATGACTCCAAGTATCTACCTACCTCTGCCTTGAAAGTAGTCAACGCCCCAGCCTCTGCCTCTCATGAACCCTGGAATTAAAAACAAATTATCTTATCCCTGTCTTAAATAGAAGACCTGTTAGAGTCATAGAGTCCTTTGGCTCACTGTGCCCATGCCAACCAATGAACAGACATCAAACCACGCCAATCCCTTTTACATGCACTATAGCCTACATACCTCCATAGCTGGCAATTTAAATGCTGTTCTGGGTGCTTCTTACATGTGTGAAAGAACCTGACCCACCACGCTGTAACCAATCCTACGTCCATGCTAATGCGTTCCCACTTCCTAGACCATGAACTCTCATTTTGCATAGTTAATTTGATGTAGCACTTTGTCAAATGCCTTCTGGAAATCTAAGTGTAATATATAAACTCTGCAATAAGACTTTATAAGTGCTCTATTTTAACCTCCTTAATAATAGATTCCAGCAGTTTCTCTGTGACAGGTGTAAGGCTAACTAGTCGACAGTTTCCTGCTTTCTGTCTCCCTCCTTTCTTGCTATTTTCGAATCAATGTAACATTTCTGGAATCTAATGTTGAAAATTAACCCCACTGCATCTACTAACTTAGCAGCTGTTTCTTTTAACACTGTAAGGTGAATCTTATTGGAGCCAGGTGAATTGTCAGATTTTAGTTTTAACAATTTTCACATCACCCTTTCCCTGGTGACTGTAATTGCCTAATTTTACTCACGGTCCTTCACATTTTGGTTCACATTTATTTCTGGGATATTATTTGTATTCTCAGTAGTGAAGATAGATGCAAAATATCTCTTCAATCTGTCTTGTGCAATTGCTATATTTGCCATTGTAATTACATAGAAACATAGAAAATAGGGGCAACTGGAGGCCATTCAGCCTTTTGAGACTGCTCCACCAATTCACCCAACTCAGTACCCTGTCCCCCTATACCCTTTGCTCTCTTAAGCCCTAAGAACTACATCTATTTCTTTCTTGAGAAGATTCAATGTTTGGGCTCAACTGCTTTCTATAGCAAAGAATTCCACAAGTTCCCCAATCCCTGAGTAAAAAAAATTTCCTCATCACAATCCTACATGGTCTATCCCGTATCCTTTGACTGTGAGCACTGGTTCTCGACTCTCCAATGATCAGGAACATCCTTCCTGCATTTATCCTGGATTGTCCTGATTTCCATGAGATTCTTTCTCATTTGTGGGCGGCACGGTGGCACAGTGGTTAGCACTGCTGCCTCACAGCGCCAGAGACCCGGGTTCAATTCCCGACTCAGGCGACTGACTGTGTGGAGTTTGCACATTCTCCCCGTGTCTGCGTGGGTTTCCTCCGGGTGCTCCGGTTTCCTCCCACAGTCCAAAGATGTGCAGGTCAGGTGAATTGGCCATGCTAAATTGCCCATAGTGTTAGGTGAAGGGGTAAATGTAGGGGTATGGGTGGGTTGCACTTCGGCGGGTCGGTGTGGACTTGTTGGGCCGAAGGGCCTGTTTCCACACTGTAAGTAATCTAATCTCGACTAAATTCCAGTGAACACAGTCCTAACCGTAGATTAGTCCTGCCCTCCCAGGAATCCGAAACAAAAACAGAAATTGCTGGTGAAACTCAGCAGGTCTCACAGCATCTGTAGGAAGAGAACAAATTAAACATTTGACGTCTAGTAACTCTGCTGATGGAGAGTGTTGTAGCATTAACACATGATAGGCAGTAAGGAAATTGCAGAGTGGCTATTTGTCCTTTGTATTTTAGATCGTGTTCCATGAAACATTAGTTTGATGAGGTCACGACAGATAGTCAGCCAGTTGTTGGATCTTGTAGTAGTCTCTTCTCTTCCTTTTGCTCCCACCCCTGTTCCTGAGTTGCTGTAATCTTAGTATCATGGCCTAAGGTGCCATCATGGCTGCTTATTGAGAATATAATGGATGACCTTCATTGGAATCTTGCTGGTTTTGTGCAGTTAGTTGCAGAGTGGAGACATGAGTAAGAAGAAAGCAGACGTCTCTTGTTACGAAGCGACTGGCCTCTGATTTGATGTTGTGGCTCAAGTATCATTGAACATTTGGCTGGTGCAGAATTATCACATCAGGACTCCGACCAGGATAACAGGCATTCATCAGCATGATCTGCTGGGCATGCCAAACAAATACTCATGCAGCAAGTAGCAACCTTTGTGGTGTAGTTGCAGTATATCTCAGCATTGAGGAGTAGATCTTGCCGAGCGGATGTGTGTGCAGTTGGTAACTACCTGAGCCGAAGAAGCTCATCAGCTCGGTGAAGAGAGAGAGACACACACACACACACACAACACACACACACACACACACACACACACACACACACACACACACACACACACACACACACACACACGTCTGACACTTATCCTCTGTAGCGATGGGCACCAAGCAGGGAGATTTTCCTGGAATAACCTGGGGGTTTTGAGCCTTTGATCCATATTTTAAGTCTGATTTATTTCCTCATAAGGCCTTAAGTCATTGTGTTGGCAGTCAGAGTTCCATCTGCCTTGTAGTAGACGTAATAAAAGAAGGTTTAAGTCAAAGCTGAGCAGATGCGTTCAATGGAAGAAGCAGCTAAAAATGAAGGGAACGTTATATAATTGCTGGACAATCATCAAGGTGGTATCAAAGGAGGAGGTTATTCATCTGATGAAATGTTACAGTTAATTGTAAAGAGTTTCATTCTTTTATTTTTGTTTGCGCATTAAGTTGAGAGAAGGTGAGCAATTTATTCTGATTTAAGGACCTCTACAATGAAAGGAACTGTTTACAGGATTGAATAAGAAAATTGGTTTTCCAATGCTATTGATAAAATAGTGTAAAAAATGTAATTGCCATAAAAGTAGTTACAGTTTTATTTGCAAATCTTTATCTATTTATACTAAACTCAGCAAATGGAATAACTCATAAGCTTGTATCTTGTGGGCTGAAATCAATTTGAATCGTGCTGCACACAGCTCTCTCTATAAATGGTGGATTACACTCCAAAGAAATCAGTCCTATTGAAGTTGAAATGAAAACAGTGGATGATAAATTACCAGGAGAAGGAGCAAAATTGTGGTTGACAAATATGTGGGCTCAGGTTTTGTGGTCAGCAGTGAAGGGACTGAGCTCACCATTCATTACACTTACTGCCACCCACTTACTATTTGTGGGCTTTTGAAGTGATCAAGCACTGTCCCGAGACATTGCTTCTCGTCTGGAACTCTCAATAGGGAATCTGTGATGTAGCAGGACTCTGCAATTTATCTGATTGAAGAATCCTTGCTGAGTCACATGGGATCCGTTTTAACACCTCAAAATGTACTTAAGTGGGAAACCAGTGGATAAGTACAGTACTTTCATATCCAGATTGCATGTAATTGATTGCCAAGTCTCTCAGTGATGTATTGGTACAGCAAAGCCTGTGGAAAAGCAGGGCAGCTTACTTATTTCCATCCTTATTTTTAGTTTTAACTGTGCATGCATAGACTCCAGAGGTAGCACGGTGGCTCAGTGGTCAGCATTGCTGCCTCACAGCATCAGGGTCTGGATTAGTGATGCTGGAAGAGCACAGCAGTTCAGGCAGCATCCGAGGAGCAGCAAAATCGATGTTTTGGGCAAAAGCCCTTCATTAGGAATACAGGCAGAGAGCCTGAAGGGTGGAGAGATAAGTGAGAGGAGGGTGGGTGTGGGGAGAAAGTAGCATAGAGTACAATAGGTGAGAGGGGGAGGGGATGAAGGTGATAGGTCATGGGAGGAGGGTGGAGTGGATAGGTGGAAAAGAAGTTAGGCAGGTAGGACAAGTCATGAGGACAGTGCTGAGCTGGAAGTTTGGAACTTGGGTGAGGTGGGGGAATGGGAAAATGAGGAAACTGTTGAAGTCGACATTGATGCCCTGGGGTTGAAGTATTCCGAGGCGGAAGATGAGACGTTCTATGGTCATGTTTCTCCTCATAGCAGGAATTTACAAAATGCACTTATTCTTGACAAGACTGTTTAGAGATATTTTTCAGGGATGTTCTTACACAGCTCTGGAGCAAGCAGGACATGAACCCAGGCCTCCTGTCTCAGAGGGAGGGAGACTAATGTTGTACTGCAACAGCCCCCAACAATTGATGTTGAAGGGAGAGAATTTTTCCCCTAAACAACCTGTTCAGAGATGTTATTACACAACTCTGGAACAGGCAGGTTGGTAGGGTGGAAGGTGAGCACCAGGGGGGTTCTGTCCTTGTTACGATTGGAGGTGTGGGGTCTGAGGGTGGAGGTGCGGGATGTGGACGAGATGCGTTGGAGGGCATCTTTAACCACGTGGGAAGGGAAATTGCGGTCTCTAAAGAAGGAGGCCATCTGGTGTGTTCTGTGGTGGAACTGGTCCTCCTGGGAGCAGATACGGTGGAGGCAGAGGAATTGGGAATACGGGATGGCATTTTTGCAGGAGGTAGAGTGGGAAGAGGTGTAATCCAGGTAGCTGTGGGAGTCGCACAGCATCAGGGAGTCGCACAGTATCAGGGAGTCGCACAGCATCAGGGACCCAGGCTCGATTTCAGCCTCTGCAGACTGTCTGTGTGGAGTTTGCACGTTCTCCCCGTGTCTGCGTGGGTCTCCGGGTGATCCAGTTTCCTTCCAAAGTCCAAAGATGTACGGGCTAGGTGGAATGGCCATATTAAATTGCCCATAGTGTTAGGTGCATTAGTCAGAGGGAAATGGGTCTGGGTGGGTTATTCTTCAGAGGGTCAGTGTGGACTTGTTGGGCTGAAGGGAATCTATTCGAATATAATCTAAATTGCCCACAGTGTCCAGGGATATGCAGACCGGGTTTAATTAGCCATAGGAAACGTGGGATTACGAGGATAGGGTAGGGTATCAGTCTGGGTGGGATGGTTTCCAGAGGAGTGGTGTGGACTCAATGGGCTGAATGGTCTGCTTCCACGCTGTAGGGATTCTAAGTTATTGTTCAATTGACTCACTAATGTTGATGGGCTCAACTCGTTCAGTGATATCCGAAAGAAAGATTCGGGCTATGTTTTGGGAACATGACACTGAAGGGGACTATTTTGTACTGAGCCGCAGTGTTTAAAATGTTAAAAGGATCAGAGAAGAAACAGAGTATGTTTTCCCTCTAATGGGGCATCAAGTGTGAAGAGACATAAACCTAAAATTAGTGCTGGCCAATTTAGCAGGGAAATTTGGCATTACTTCTTCACAGAGAAATCTGGAGCTCTCTCCTCAAAATGTATGTGGCACCATTTCTCTTGGCTAAGGGTCTCTAAAGATATCAAGTAAAGGGGAATGAAGTTGAGCTACAGATCAGCCATGACCTTATCGAATAGCAGAGCTGTTCTGGACTTCAAAGACCCGCCGCTGTTCCAGTGGTCATCAATCATCCTTTCTGACATTTCTGCACTATTTCTCCTTCCTGTTTCCAGCATTATGGCGCTACTTCTACCTTGTAACAACAAGGTAATGCAATACTGCACATCTAATTTTAAATGGAGATTCAACAGCAATTAAATTTAGGTCTTGGCAGTATTTGGGGTTAAATCTAACTGTCTTATATGTGAAGGAGACACAGTTTTACATCTTCATAGGAAGTGATGCAATGTCATATGCTTTCTCTTACAGCCATGTGGCAAATTGAAGCCAAAGGACAAGTCTCCTTCCCTCAGCAGACTTGAACAAATACTTTTTGGCAGCATAACAAGATCAAGAATATTATAATAAAACAAACAATTGCATATGTTGGAAAAATTAGAAGTTGCTGTTGAAGCTATCAGGTCTGGCAGCATCTGTAGGGAGAAATAAGAGTTAAGGTTCTGAGTCCAGTGAGTCTTTTTCAGAACATTTCTGATGAAATGTTAACTCTGCTTTCTCCCCACAGATGCTGACAGACCTAATGGGTTTTGCTAGCAATTTCTGTTTCTGTTGCAAGAATATTATAATTTTCACTAGATTGCGAATATTAAGGACATGCTGTTTACCTTTGGGAGTGTAGGTGGTGCTGGTAAAACTGACAGAAACTATCTTCTTTCAAATGTAATAGTGCTTACCATTAGAACAAACTCATGAAATTATGGCTGTATCATTATTTTCGCTGGTTTGTTATTTGTTTTTCACAAAAGCATCATGCAGGCCAACAATGCAATCACCCTCATTGGGCAGAATTTGATAGGGCCTGAACGACATGGCCTATTGCAGGATTTGAATTGAATTGAATTGAATTTATTGTCACATGTACTGAGGCACAGTGAAAAGCTTTGTCTTGCGAGTAATACAGGCAGATCACGTAGTTAAGTAGCATAGATAGTAAATAAAAGGTAAACAGCGGCAAAAACAAAAACACTGGTTCAGGCGAACGTTAAGAGTTTGTGAGTCCATTCAGTATTCTAGGGTAGGGTAGAAACTGTTGTGAAACCGCCTGGTGCGTATGTTCAGGCTTCTGTACCTTCTCCACGATGGTAGAGGTTATAGAAAAACATTGCCACAGCAGCCTTTCCTTGACAGTGGGCCTGGTGGATGGATTCTATAGATGGGAGGCTGGCCTTTGTGATTGTCCGGGCCGAGTTCACCACTCTCTGTAAACATCTCCGATCTTGAATGGTACAGTTGCCATGCCAGGTAGTGATACATCCAGTCAGAATGCACTTGATGGCACACCTATAAAAGTTGGCAAGGGTATTCGCCGTCATGCCAAATTTCCTCAGCTGCCTGAGGAAGAAGAGATGTTGTTGGGCCTTTGTAACCAGTGGGCCCACATGAAGATTCTAAGAAAGCTTGTTGTGGATGACCACTCC
Source organism: Chiloscyllium plagiosum (assembly GCF_004010195.1). Taxonomy (NCBI): domain Eukaryota; kingdom Metazoa; phylum Chordata; class Chondrichthyes; order Orectolobiformes; family Hemiscylliidae; genus Chiloscyllium; species Chiloscyllium plagiosum. The sequence goes on from NC_057728.1 coordinate 12,973,572, forward strand.
CAGGAGATTGACACTCTCCACTCGTTCCATCCCTGTGCTGTTAATGTGTAGGGGGGCATGAGCAACATCCTGCCTGAAGTCTGTCATGAATTCCTTGGATTTGCTGACATTAAGAGCTAGGTTGTTCTCAGTGCACCATTTTTCCAGGTCTTCCACCTCCCATCTGTAGTCTGTTTCGTTGCCAGCTGAGATTCGACCGAAAATGGTGGTGTCATCAGCGAACTTGTAAATGGCATTAGTCTGGATTTGGCGACGTAGTCATGGGTATACAGTGCATATAGTAGGGGGCTGAGTGTGCACCCCTGGGGGAGTGCTCCAGTGTTGCGTGTTAGTGACGATGAAATATTATCCCCAGTCTTCACTGATTGTGGCCTGTGGGTCAGGAAACTGAGGATTCAGTTGCAGAGAGTGGGACTTAGTCCGAGATCACTAAGTTTAGTAATCAGTCTTGAGGGGATAATAGTGTTGAAGGCTGAACTGTAGTCAATGAGTGGGATTCTTACTTCACTGTTCTTGGTGTCAAGATGTTCTAGGGAGGAGTGAAGGGCAAGTGATATGACATTTGACATGGATTTGTGGTAGAATCATATGAAAAGTCTGATGAGGCACATCTTGACCTTGGAGCAACCCACTGCATCTTTTAACTGAGTTCTGCATGTTGAAGCAAGGTTCTCACTGCGGACCAGTGAGTTGTCTATTAAGTGGGATTATTGCTGTTGACAAACGTATTAACCGCACACCTCGCCTTGTTAATATGCTGATGAATTTGACCAGGGCTGCTCACTTGTTCCCTTTGAACTCGTTCACTTGGCATTTGCCTGCCTGCTCACAACATCCTCAGCTTGCCTTGCTTAGCCAGTTAGAGTAGTCACACAACCAGGCTGTTTGTTTTGCTGGGCAGTAATCCTCAGCCAGGGGAAAAGACAGCTTGTCATATGCTACATCAATCTAACATCCACATACCAGCAGCTCATGTGGTAAGCACACAGCATGCAAGCAAGCAAGCAGCCATGCCTCAAGACTTTGGGGAAATTGTCCTCCCCAAAGTTCACAAATGCACTGTCAGTGGGGTCCTGGTATACTAGGTCTCTGATGGAAGTCCGAGGATTAGCCATAGTCAGGCGCCCAGTCAAGGTGGCCTCAGTCAGAAGGCCTCTGCAGTCTGGGGAGTAAGTCACAGTCAGTCTCTGTGGCTCTGTAGCAACCAATGCGGGAGGTAGGTCAGTCTGTCAACTCCATCCAGAAAACTAGGGAAAAGGTGTTTCTGGGGGGATCAAGGGGGCCACTGCTATTGGAAGGAGATAGGAACTTAATTGTGGGGATTGGGTGCTGCAGGCTGGGAGAAGAAGAGACAACAATTGTGAAGTGGGGCAACTGTAGTTGTAAGGGGGGCATTTACAGTAAAGCATGGATGGGAATTGGTAATGTAGGAGGGGCTGGTCCATTCATCCATGGCTAAGACCACCCTGACATTAAAGGTAGACAATGTATGGATCATACCTGGCATGGTCAACTCATATGTCTGGGGGTAAAACACACGTAGATTGGGTGGGTGAGTATCTGGGGAGATGTGAAGCTGATGGAGTTCTTGAGGAAGTCTAGTAGGAGGGAGATCTGGATGTTCAGGCTTTCACTGCCATGTAGAGGTGGAGGCTGGGAAACACTGCCTAAAGATCATCATTTGTCCAACAGGGTGGAAATCGAAGCTACGCAATTAGCAAGAAAATGGCCATGACCACACCTAGACTGATGTGGATGTGGGTGGTACTGCCAAATAAACCTCTTGTTGTGTGATTTTTAACTTTGTACACCTAGAATGGGCACAGAAAGTGTCGCAACTTGTGAGGGAAGGAAACATTACGGAAAGCCCATGTACTATATGGTAAACAGACCTGGGAGATCTCTAATCCCTGGCAACCCAACTGTGTGCTGTACACCTCCCTGCCCATATACTTTGTGACCTACACCATTCACAGACATGTTATTGCATACAGAACACAGGGAGGTCCTCACCAGATTGTGCTTCCAATGTTGTGAACACTCCACCTGTCTGGACCATTTCTGCCCTGTTGTAGTCTGCTTTCTCCTGGATTGAGAGAAATAGAGGAATTGAGGGAGTTGAGAGTTGATTGCGTGGCTGTTTGTGCATGTTCAGGTGGCTGAAAGGTGTTAGGTGTCCTGGGTGGAGTCAGTAGTGGGCACAAAGGTCAGGCAGGGTTAGTGGCATGGGGTGGGGAGGGTGAAGGGAAGAAACAAATGTGAGTGGGAGAAGATGCTGTGTGTAATAGTGAGATTGATAGAGGAGGACTGTTGGTGGGGCATAGGTGAAGTAGCAGAGATAGAGTGATTGAGAGACAGCACAGAGAAGAGTGCTCCACTTATCCTGGCTATTCTTCTGTGAAGACTACATAGGTTCAGGTGGAAGTATCAGGCCAGGCTGCCAGGGTTAATATGTTACCCCATACAGTATGAACTTAAGTCTTGTGCAGTAACCTTTAATGTGCCACCTTATTTAATGCCTAATTTAATATTAAAATTTACATTAATTACCTAAATTAGTGACCAGCAAAAAAAAATGAGCTAGTGGTAGATCAGCATGTATATTATCTGCAGCATATTATGGTGTCAAATTGTTTAATACATCTAATCCTTTTGAAAACTGCTCTGTAAAACATAATAGCCTAGGCTTTCCACCAGTCCCTTGTTTGGGATGTGAGACAAAACCTTTTTACCCTGGGATTCCTGCTTTATAGCTCTTGAGTCTGGCTGCCAGGAGATGGTCTCTGCTAAGATCTCATGCTGGTTAGTAGATGGGTATGCACTGCTCGGGATAAAGTTACCCAAGGAATTCCCTGTCGCACTTTTGGTTTCTCTTCAAAAATATTCAGGTTTCGTTAATAGGGGATGTAAAAGATGGTTCTCTGAAAATTAGTTGCTGCCTCCTCTCTGCTTTTTAATGATTGAACTTGGAGTGTTCAAGGAGTTTGACCTTCACTGCTGGCAGACTGGTGCTGTAGATCTCTTTCCTGCATCTGATACTCCTACTGTGTTATTATATCAGCATACAGGAAGTCTGAGGCATTGATCAAAGGCATCTGGATTATCTTTTGATGTAATGGAGCACAGACAATCCAAAATGTACAATTACTGCCTGAGATGGTTGTCTCTTGCTGCAGTCAAGGGAGTTTAAGTATCGTATCGGACTGTCATCTGTACCAAAACATAACCTATTATTGATGTTGACTACTATTGTAGCGCACGTCTACATTTTCCTGTGTTCAACATATTTTCCAATCAATCTGTTCAGAACTGTCATTAAACACCTCTGGAATAGGTAGGGTGTGAAACTGGGCCACCTGTCTCAGAGATAGGGATGCTACCACTCTACCACAGGAGCCCTTTGTTTTTCCTGTGCTCAATTCTTCAATGGATGAAGGCACTATATGCAGAGGGAGGCTTGATGTGCCAGTCTTGTCTAGGTAGGGGATCAGCACTGGTTAAAGTTGTATCTTGCCCAGAGGAAGATGGTTGTGATTGTTGGAGGCTGCAGGGAGTCCTCAGAATAGGAGAACTCAAAGCATCATCATTGACCTTACCTCAGTTATAAGATCAATGTGGGGATGTTTGCTGATGATTGCAGAATGTTCAGTACCATTCACAACACCTTGAATACTGTGTCCAAATGCAGGAAAGTTTGGATAATACGCAGGCTTAGGCTTACAAATGACAAGAAAAATTCATGCAACAAGTGCACTGGACAAGGCTATCTTTCACAGAGAATCTATCCATTACTCCTTGACATTCAAAGGTATTATCATCACTGAATCCTGCTCTGTCCTGGGGGGTTACTATGGATCAGAATCCAAACTGGACTAACCAAATACATAATGCGGCTATAAGAGCAGATCAGAGGCTAGGAATCCTGCAGCAAGTAACACACCTCCTAACTCCCCTAAGCTTGTGCACCATCTACAACGTACAAGTCAGCAGTGTGATGGAATACTCCCACTTGCCTGGATGGGTGCAGCCCCAAAAACACTCAAAGATCCAGGACAAAGCAGCCTGATGATTGGTACCATATCCACAATCATTCACTCGCTTCACCTGCAATGAGCAGAGGTAGTGCATACCATCTACAAGATGCACTGCAGGTATTCACCAAGACTTCTTAGACAGCACCTTCCAAACATATGACTACAGTACTTCCATCTAGCAGGTTAAGAACATAAGAACTAAGAGCAGGAGTTGGCCATCTGGCCCTTTGAGCCTGCTCTGCCACTCAATAAGATCATGGCTGAACTTTTTGTGGACTCGGATCCATTTACCTACGCTCTCACAGTATCCCTTAATTCCTTTATTGTTCAAAAAAAATCTTTCTTACCTGTAGAAATGTTTACTGAAGTAGCATCAACTACTTCCCTGGGTAAGAAATTCCACAGATATACACCCTCTGGACGAAGAAGTTCCTCCACATTTCATTCCTAAATCTGCTTCCTCTAATCTTGAGGCCATGCCCTCTTGTCCTAGTTTCACCTGCCAGTGGAAACATCCTCCCTACTTCTAGCTTATCTATTCCCCTCATAATTTTATATGTTTCAATAAGATCCTCCCTCATTCTTCTGAATTCCAATGAATATAACCCCAATCTACACAGTCTATCCTCATAAGTCAATCCCCTCAACTCTGGAATCAACCTAGTGAACCTCCTGTGCACCCCCTCCAGTGCCAGTACATCCTTTCCCAAGTAAGGAGACCAAAACTGCACGCAGTACTCCAGGTGTGGCCTCATCAGCACCCTATACAGCTGAAACATAATCTCCCTGCTTTTAAACACAATCCCTTTAACAATGAAGGACAAAATTCCATTTGCCTTCCTAATTACCTGTTGTACCTGCAGACCAAATGTCTGTGATTCAGATAGAAGGACACCCAGGTCCTTCTGCATAGCAACATACTGCAACTGTTTACCATTCAAGTAATAATTCTTTTTACTTTGAATCCTATCACAATGTATGACTTCACATTTATTAGCATTGTATTTCATCTGCCAGACCTTTGCCCAGTCACTCAAAGTATCTACGTTCCTCTGTAAAGTTTCACAGTCCTCTGCACATTTTGCTCTGCCACTCATCTTCGTGTCATTGGCAAACTTTGACACACTATATGTGGTTCCCAACTCCAAATCATCAATATAAATTGTGAATATTTGTGGTCCCACCACCGATCCCTGAGGCACACCACCAATCACTGATTGCCAGCCAAAATAGCATTAATTTATCCCTGCTCTTTGCTTCCTGTTAGTCAACCAATCCTCTATCCATGCTAATATTTTAGCCATAACGCCATGCATCCTTCTATTATGCAGCAGCCTCTTGTGTGGTACCTTGTCGAAGGCCTTTTGGAAATCTCGATACACTACATCCGCTGGGTCCCCGTTGTCCACCTTGCTCGCATCGTGAAGCATGACCTGCCCTTCATGAACACATGCTGTGTCTGCCCAATGGGACAATTTTTATCAAGATGTCTTGCTATTTCTTCCTTGATAATAAACTCAGATAAGGACTGCAGGTTCCCCTCCAAGGCATTCACCACAGTAACTTGGAAATATATCAACAAATGCTCATTGTCACTGAGTCCCAATCCTGGAACTCACTCCCTAATAAGATTGAGGGTCTACCTTCACCAAATGGACTGCAGTGGTTGAAGAAGGCAACTTGTCACCACCTTCTTGAGGGCAACTGGGGAGAGGCAATAAATGTTGAGCCACCTCTGAATGAGTAAATAAAAGATGGAGGAGAATTTTATCACAGGGTTGGCATCAACACACCTCTTGGCACAGTGGAGGCTTGCCAGTCCATCCTCACTGCTATCACTTGCTGATAGTACACAGCACAGAAGGAAGAATCAATAAAACCAGGACAAGATATTGTGGTCTTACCTTTTGGATCCAACCTCCATCTTGAAATGTATGTCAGAGGGCTGACAAAAGGCTTGCTCAAAAGCGATTAACGTCAAGCAAAAGAGAAAAAAGAAGTGCAGACATGGAGTGTAAACAGCACTGAGGGCCTGAAAACATGGCCAGAATAGTGAATCAAAATGGGAAGGAATGCATAGAGTTCAGAGTCAGCGAAACAGAGAAGTAGCACATAAGAATAATGATGAAGTAATGAATTATAAGATCCTTGGGGAGTGATTTAAAAATGAAGAAGAGGATTTTAAGATGGTGGAGAGCCAGAATGGGTGTGATGGAAAAACAGCTCAAGACAGGCAGCAGAATCTTGGATACCTATAAATTGCAGAACATGGATTGGGAGTGGGATGTATTGGGGTGCTGGTGAGTGCAGTGGCTTTTGCAGGAATGGCAGAGAGGAGAACTTGGAATAACCAAATCTCTAGGCAACAACAGCATGGATAAGAATCTCACTACCCATGGATGAAGTTGGGGCAGAGATGAGTGAGGAGCTAGCTGGAGTGGACTGGGAAAGGAGTTTAGCAGCAAAATTGGATGAGGAACAATATCAGATATTTAAGAAAATAGTTCATAGATCACAACAAAGATAGGCCCTAATTGGAAAGGAGGATTCTAGGGATGGGATAAGGCCAAATATGGTCAACCATGGAAGCTAAAGAACATATCAGATTGAAAGAGAAAAAAATACAACTTTGTGAAAGTTTTAAAAAGTGACAAAAGATGACCAAAAATAATAAGGAGAAGATAAACTTTAAGGATAAACTTGCAAGTAATGTCAAAATGGACAGTAAGAGCTTCTTCAAATATATAGAAAGGAAGAAAGACCAAATTGAACATAGACCCCTGAGAGAACAAAGCTGAGGAGATAATAATGGAGAATCAGGCAATGGCAGAGGCATTGAATAAATACTTGGTATCAATCTTCACAGCAGAACACACTAATTGCATTCCAAAAATACTTAACAAGCGAGGAGCAAATGGATAAGAGGAAATAAATACAATAAATGTCTCCGAAGAAGAAGTACTAGGGAAACTAATGGGGCTAAAAACGGATATGTCCCCTGGACCTGATGGGAGGCAGCCTCTGATATTATCAGAAGTAGCTACAGAGATAACAGATGCATTAGTAGTAATCTTCTAAAAATCCTAAAATTCTGGAAAAGTCCCAAATTGTTGGAAAATCGCCATGGTCATAGAGTCATACAGCATGAAAACAGACCCTTTGGACCAACTTGTCCATGCCAACCAATTTTCCCAGACTAACTAGTCTCATTTACCTGTGTTTGACCCATATCTCTCTAACCCTTTCCTATTCATATACTTATCCAAATGTCTTTTAAATGTTTAACTGTACCTGCATTCACCACTTCCTCTGGCAGTCCATTCCACACATGAACCACACTGTGTGTAAAAACATTGCCCCTCAGCTCCCTTTTATCTTTCTCCCCTCACTGTAAAAGTATGCCCCCTAGCTTTGAACTCTCCCATCTTAGGGAAAAGATCTTTTCTGTTCATCTTATCTATGTCCCTTTTATTTTATAGTTAAACCTCCATAAGGTCACCTCTCAACCTACGCTCCAAAGAATAAAGCCCCAGTCTATCTGATCTCTCCTTATTATTCAGACCCTCTAGTCCAGGCAATATCCTGGTAACACTTTTCAGAACTCTCTCTAATTTAATAATATCCTTCCTATAAAAGAGTGACCAGAACTAGACAGAGTACACCAAAAGTGACCCCATCAATCTCATGTGCAACCTCAACATGACATCTTGTGCCAATCTTTAATTTGAAAGGGAAGGAGACAAAATATAGATAATTTTCAGTCTGTTAGCTTAGCATTTATTATTGGGAACATGTTAGATTCTATTATAAAGGGTACGGTAGCAGAGTATTGAGAAATACATAATATGATCAAGCAGATGGCTTCACAAAAGGGAAATCATGCCTGACAAATTCATTAAAATTCTTTGAAGAGGTAGCAAGCAGGATAGATGAAGAGAAAGTAGTGTATATAAAATATTGGCTTTTGATAAGTTACAAACATTAAGTTACTTAAAAAGATAAGATCCCAGGACATTGGAGGCAGTATAGAGAGAGGATTGGCTAATTAATAGAAAAGAGAGAGTTGGGAAAAGGATGGCAACCAGTGACTAGTTAACTACCACAAGGTTCAGTGCTGGGGCCACAATTATTTATAACATATATTAGTGACTTAGATGAGACAATTTGAATGTACTCTAACCAGGTTTGTGGATGACTCAAAAATAGGTGGGAGGGCAAATGATGAGGATAACACAGAGTCTGCAGAGGTGTATAGTCAGTTAAGTGAGTGGGATAGAACTTACTAGATGGAATATGATGTGGGAAAAGTTGAGATTATACATTTTGGGAGGAAAAATGGACAAGCTGAATATTATTTAATTGGAGGAAGACTGCAGAAGGCTACAGCAGGTAGGGGTTTGGAGTCCTTGGACGTAAGTTGCAAAAAACTAGCATTCAAATTCAGCAGGTAATAGGAAAAGCAAATAGGGTATAGAGATAGGCAGTTGAAAAGTGTGGTGCTGGAAAAGCACGGCAGGCCAGGCAGGTTCCAAGGAGCAGGAGCATCGATGTTCCGTGCACAAGCCCTTCATCAGGAATGTTGGGAGTGTTGGGCACTAGTCAGACCACAGCTAGAATACTGTGTACAGTTTTGGGTCTCTTATCTAAGGAAAGATATACTGACATTGGAGTCAGTCCAGAGAAGGTTCATTAGGATAATACCAGGTCTGGAGGGAAAGTCTTAGGAAGAAAGGTTGACTGGGTTCAGTCTATGCATATTGGAGGGGAGCAGAATAAGAGGCAACCTTAATAAAACATTCAAGATGTTTTGAAGTTTTGACAGGGTAGATGCAGAAAGATTGTCATCCCTTGTGGTAGATTCTGTGACCAAAGAGCGTAATCTCAACATAAGGTGTCACCATATAAGAGAAGAGGAGGAATCACTTCTCTCAAAACATACTGAAGAGGTCAGGTTATTAAGTGTATTAAGGGCATAATGTTTAATCAGTAATGAATAAATGGAAAAATGGCAGGAAAATGGACTTGAGAATTATCAGATCAGCCATAATCTAACTGAATAGCAGAGCAGACTCAATGGGCTGAATGGCCTACTTTTACTCATACAACCATTAGCCTGACTTGGTGAAACCAGATGGTCTTCAGGACAGCGAAGGTGTGAAATCGAAAGCTTACCTTAGAGTTGATTAGGAAACTTATGGTGTGAAGTGCGTCGTTTAACCTGAGCCAAAAGGTATTTGGGGTCATAGAGTTGGTCAAGAAGATACAGGGTTTGGGTTTTGATCATTCCAGCTGGAAGATTTCTTCTCTCCTTGAAATGACATTTGCTAATGACAATGCCTAAGCAATATTTCAAAAGCTTGTTGTTTCATTCAGCAACTTAATATCTTCAGAAATCGTTCGATCTTTGGTGGTCACACGTCCTTAATTTGCTTAATCTGGGAATTCCTTTGGTCTTTCAAGTAAATAGTAACAGGAGTGGAGACAATCTTCAAGAAAACTCCACTGTTGCCTCATTTTAGCTCCTTATTAATCAAAGTAAACACTTAGATTACTTACAGTGTGGAAACAGGCCCTTCGGCCCAACAAGTCCACACCAACCCATCGAAGCGCAACCCACCCAGACCCATTCTCCTACAGGCAATTTAACCTAACCTGCACATTTTCGGATTGTGGGAGGAAACCCATGCAGAATTTGCAAACTCCCCACAGAGAGTCACCTGAGGCAGGAATTGAACCCAGGTCTCTGGCACTGTGAGGCAGCAGTGCTAACCACTGTGCCACCACGCCACCCACTTGGCTGACTGATCAATAACAAAGAGAAGCAGAACGGATTAGTGGCATGGGCACAGAAGCAAAATACTGTGGTTACGCTGGAAATCTGAAATAAAAGCAGAAAATGCCTTGACTTGACAAGTCTGGCAGCATCTATGGAGTGAGATGCAGTTAAATGTTTCTGGTCAGTGGCATTTCATTGGATTAGCAATCAGATTATTGCAGGAGAATTATTTGGTGCAAATAAGATAAACACTAATGTCAGTTTCTCTTCCCACCTCAACAAAATTTTAAAAACTCATTTGTCAGTTTGGCTAAAGTAAAATCATCATAACCAATTCAGCATTGAGGCTACAATCCATGGCTACAGTGATGCTGACATCTTACATTCATTGCAACGCCAATGTAATTTTGTTCTTGTAAATGCTGTATCTTATAATCAATGTTTAATTAATTGAATCTGCAACTTGTCAATGGAAAAATTGGATAGATGGGTTTGGTAGAACACTGGCCTTTCATCTCTGAAACATGGTTCAGTTTGAGCCAAGGGAAATTTAATTAGCAAGAGTTACTAATGATTGCAAATTGAGTTTTGAATCAGTGTACAAATCCATTATATTTAAAGTACAGTCATACTTAACCCTAATTGATCTATCCTTCCAAGGAAAGTTGTAACAACATCAGCAGATAAAGCTTAAAAAAGACACATGAGTGCAGTGGGGGTTGCTTTCCTTCACAGTTCCCAGTGATGTAAATCCCACCTCATAGCAATATTCTAAATTTACTGTTAATTGAAGGAAAGCATAGTTGCCATGATTCAGAGCTGATAACACCCTTGAATGTGTCAGAAGGTTGTGAATTTTCAGAGGTTCAAAGACAAACTCTGTTCTGATAATACAGTGCAGCACTAAGAGTGTCCTGTCTGCTTCTGAGGTGAGTGCAAAAGATGCCAAAGCACTGTATTGTCGAAGAGCTAGGGAATTCTCCTTGGTGACTTGGTAAATATCTATCCCTTAACCAACACCTAAAATTGTATTCTCAACCCAGTAACACATTACTGCTAATGGGATAATGGCTGTGTGAAAATTAGTTTGTTTTTACATGACAGCATTGACTACAGTTCGAAAGTTCTTCAATGGCTATAAATTGCATTCGGGATGGCCTGAGGTTGTGAAAGGCACATTATAAATTCAATTTCTTCATTTCTGACTAAATTCCCAATCTTTATCAAATCAATACAAGCAAAATAGGATAGGGTTGTTGTTGGTGGTGTTGAGGTGGCCTTAAACTGCTGTCATGTGCCTCTTTCAACTGACAGAACTATATCAATAAAGGCCTGGCAACTGACAACCCAAGTGTCAGTGTAGTCTGGGCAATGATGTGAAATGAGCCAGAGTCATATGCTTCACTCGTACTTAGGGTGCTACCTCTTTATTGAGATGCACTACATCTTGGATATTGTATTCTGAACCAGTAATACTGTTGCTAAGATGTATCCTTCATCTCATATCTCTTCCTTGAGTAATTTGGATTTAGAGTTGTCTCAGATGTAGCTGAATAGGCTGGTGCTATTTTCCATGGAGCATTGGAGGCTGAGGGGTGATCTTATAGAGGTTTATAAAATCACGAGGGACATGGATAGGGTGAAAAGCCAGAGTCTTTTCCCTGGGGTGCAGGAGTCCAAAACTGGGTGGTATAAGTTTAAGGTGAGAGGGGAAAGATTTAAAAGGGACCTGAGCAGCAACTTTTCCACGCAGAGGGTGGTGTGTGTATGGAATGAGCTGCCAGAGGAAGTGGTGGAGGCAGGCACAATTACAACATTTAAAAGGCATGGATGGGTATATGAATAGGAAAGGTTTAGAGGGATATGGGCCAAATGCTGGCAAATGGAACTAGATTAATTTAGGATATTCATTCGGCATGGATGAGTTGGACCAAAGGGTCTGTTTCCATGCTATACAGCTCTATGATAGTGTGTGTGTGCTTCTCATTCTGTGACCTTCTCTGCAGCATTGGGAATCCAGCGCAGGATCTTGCAAGAAGAACTGACATGCAGTGCATTTTGTAGGATAATTGTGGATCCTCAAGGACTGTATCCCTGGGGAAGCAATAGCCCAGAGGTATTATTACTAGACCTATAAATCCAGAAACTCAGTTGACATTTTGGGGAACTGGGTTCAAATCCAGCCATGGTAGGTGATGGAATTTAACTTTAATAACCACTTTGGAATTAAGGGTTTAATGATGACTATTGTTGGGGAAAGCCCATCTGGTTTACTAATGTTCTTTAGGTAGGAAATCTGTCATACTTACCTTGTCTGTCCCAAAACTTGACTCCAGACCCACAGCAATCTGGGTGACTCTTAACTGCCCTCTGGGAAATTAGAAATGTGCAATAAATGCTGGCCTAGTCAGTGATGTCCACAGCCCATTAATGAATTTAAATATAATCTCTGTTCTGCATAGATGAATGGTGTGAAAATATTATAGCTCCTCGTTTAGTTGTAAAGGGGAGTTGGGGGTTACCTGCAGGCCAGAGGTGAGGCCAGGGATAGCTCAAGGCCTCATGACCAGATCTGTCGCTGATCTCCTGGAATTTCTGACCCAGACGTAGGTACACTATGCTGCACAATAAGAGTCTGTTGAATGAGTTATTTGACAAGAACACTGACTCTAATAATTCTGTTGCATTCATATTTCGCAGCTATATTTTATTTGGTTACTTAATTAAAATACAATAGTAGAGTTGGACTGTCTGCTTGTTTTATTGTATCAGTGGTGCCGTGGCACTTATGTTCATTTATATTGGTGCCCTGGGATGGTTCATTGACACTCAGGCCAAACAGAACAAACTAACATGGGTTAGATGGAACCCATTCCTACACATGGTAAGATATGTGATTAACTATTGCAGCTGCTTCAATTGTTTAGTTAATAACGTGACAATGTTCTTTCCCTTAGGTAGGGTTTGCATTGCTCAGTCACTGAAAATCCCCCGAGAGCCAAAACCAGGCGAATTTGACAAAATCATCAAACGCTTGCTGGAAACCCCCAATGCTCGTGGAATAATTATATTTGCAAATGAAGATGACATCAGGTGCGCATAACTCCTTTATGTAAAAGTTTTGTTTTGATTCCTTTGTGGGACATGGGCGTCGCTGGCTAGGTCAGCACTTATTTCCCACCTCAGTTGCCCTTGAGAAGGTGATGGTGAGCTGCTTTCTTGAACTGCTGCCGTCCACATGCTGTTAGGGAGGGAGTTTCAGGATTTTGACCCAGCAACAGTGCAGGAACAGTGATATATTTCCAAATCAGGATGTTGAGTGGTTTGGAGGGGAACTTGCAGGTGGTGGTGTTACCATTTATCTGCTGCCCGTGTCCTTCTTGATGGAAGTGGTCATGGGTTTGGAAGGTGTTGTCTGAGGAGCTTTGGTGAATTTCTGCAGTGCATGTTGTAGATAGTAGTCCCTGCTATTACTGAGCATCAGTGGTGGAGGTGTGGATGTTCGTGGATGTGGTGTCAATGAAATGGACTGCTTTGCCCTCGATGGTGGCAAGCTTCTTGAATGTTGTTGGAGCTACTTCCATCCAGGCAAGTGGGGAATATTCCACCACACTCCTGACTGGTGTCTTGTAGATAGTGGACAGGCTTTGGGAAGTCAGGAGGCGAATTATTCATTGCATTATACCTATTGAAGAACTATTGACTGCATTTTGTTCAGGATCCCTGGGAATTGCTCATCCATGTGATGCCAATTTCTATTTTGCTAAGGGGCAGGGAGGAGTTGGGGGTGGTGCCACGGATTTCAGCCAGATTTTCGATCACAGCAGTATTGCAAATGAATAAAGCTGTTGAAAACAACAATTTGTAATGGCTGTGGATTCCTCTGAGGGACACAGGGAGCTCTAATGCAATGACATGTCAGGCTGCAGCCTTAGTCTTTGGGAAATAGAACTGGTTTTCTGATGTTTACAAATACAATAGCTTGGAAAATAACTGCTGAGGTGGGAGATGGGTGACAAAGTGAACATGACAGGCAGAATGAATTAGACCAGATTAGGTGACCATTTACTGTGATGCAGATGCATGTTTCAAACAGATGTCCCTGCTGTTTGCTTTTTATATGTTGGGCTGTCAATGCGATGGGTTAAGTGGATTGCTCCTTTTTGCCCTTTTTGACGGGTGGGGCAGGAGCGAATGACCCAAAAGGGCTGCTATTGTTTCCGAGTGCAATGTCAGTAACACAGTTGCTCGCACCTTCTCCACAGCCGTTTGCTGGAGGCTGCCAAAAGATCCAATCAGACCAAGCACTTTCTCTGGGTCGGCTCTGACAGCTGGGGTTCAAAGGTCGCACCGGTGCACCAGCAAGAAGAGGTTGCTGAAGGAGCTGTCACCATTCTTCCCAAGAGAGCATCGATTGAAGGTAGAATTACCTGAACAACTTTCTCAGAGAACCATCTTGCTCATTTTCCCATGACCTGATTGAAATTCATGATTTGAGACTGAGCTCAGCAGAAAAGTGCCACACTCTGTAATATTTCCCTCCAGAGGTGAAAAGATCAGTGTTGAGGGAAATTGGCAACAAACCACATTAATTTATTTACACTGCAGACTGTCAGAGCTCAGGACAGTAGTGATAAGTTTTCCTGTATTTTCTTATCTGAGTTAGCTGCACTGTCAGCGTTATAAATTTCGGGATTTGTTAAAATAAAAAATCTAACTGGTAATAAACCCTAGAGAAAAAGAAGTGACACTGTTGCTAGCACAATCATTTTATTGACTTGCATCACTCATCTTAGATGGTTCAAAGACTTTTGTGCACTGTCCACAGTTTGACACATCTGACCATTTTGTTCCTTCCTCAGGCTTTGATAGATACTTCAGAAGCCGTACACTGGAGAACAACAGAAGGAACGTTTGGTTTGCCGAGTTCTGGGAGGAAAACTTCAACTGTAAATTAAGCTGGCATGGGAAAAGGAATAGCAAGGTCAAGAAATGCACAGGTAATGGAGTGACCTTAGTAGAGTACAAACTATTTGCTGCAGTTGGCTGATTCCACAGATTTCGGTCTTGCTCTTGGTGGAAACTATTATCTCCTAGTGTCAGTTAGCTAACACTGAACAACCATTTCAAAGTTTCTATGCTTGCATTGTACCTGGAAGCTGCATATCTGACATTACGTTGCTGCAGATTGTTTTATAGAATGTAGAGAATCTTTCAGATTAGGACGAGACCTACTTCCCTCAGATTGTCTATGTTCCTGTTACTGCATCGTAACATATTGCTGGTCCAGTTGACCCCATCACTATTTACTCTTTGGTCACTGGGGACTTGATGGTTGTGCCTTTGAAAGTCAGGGGAAGGCAGTTGAACATTTTCTGTAGGAGCTGGTACTCATGTGGTGTATATGTCACTAAGCACCTCTCATCCCAAGTTAGCATGTTGTTACTGTCATTATGTAGGCCAAATTGGTTTGCTTCAGGACTGTAGGAATTGTGAATAGAGCTGAGCACTACTATAACTGTTAATGAATAGTCTCATTCCTAGCCTTAGGCTGTAGC
Organism: Chiloscyllium plagiosum; assembly: GCF_004010195.1. NCBI lineage: Eukaryota > Metazoa > Chordata > Chondrichthyes > Orectolobiformes > Hemiscylliidae > Chiloscyllium > Chiloscyllium plagiosum. The sequence goes on from NC_057728.1 coordinate 12,988,940, forward strand.
TAAAGATGATTGAAGCAAGGCTAAAGCCATCAGGAAAAATGTTGTAGCGCACCCATGACCATTTTCTGGTGACATCAGCTCTGCCAAGGCTCTGCTTACCTCCCAGCATTCACCTCTTGCGTCTATGCTGTGACCATGGCTGTGACAAAAGTTGGAGATGTGTGTATCTATCTGAAACCAAACCAGGTGACTACAGTGTTAAATGGGTGACTAGGCAATCAGGGTTAGTTGTTTATCCACAGGCAGGAACTGGGCAGCAACTTTCCTGATACCGAAAAATAGTGTGATTCATTTTAATGGCCCATTCATAGAAGTTTTACCCAGATACATCTTTGTCCCTTTCCAAACTAACACTAATTGATTTGTAATCACAGCCCCAGATACAACCTCAATCTGTCCAGATACATTCCCTAAAATAAAGTCTAGAACTGTCCGTCCACTTGATTGAGTATTACGTACAAGCTTAAATAGTTCTCCTGAATTAAATTTAAGAAATATGTGCTCTCTTATATCTGTAACACTGATTTTATCCCGCATCATTAGGTCATCTAAAAAAAAATTGTCTGTAGTTTATGTAGCTCTCAGAAATTTGCATAAATATTTGTTTTGTATGTCCTTCTGTCCCATAATATCCTCTCATTTACCCCAGTTTTGTTCTTCAGTTCCAACTATTAAATCTCAAATGATGATCCTTCCATAACTCTCCTTTCAACAGTTTTGCTCATCAATCTAATGATACCCCTCCTATCTATCTGGTATGAAACCCCTATAAGAAGGAATGGTGAGCTGCCATTGTTGCTGTTCTTAAAACTGTGGTACAGTCATAGCTATATTATACTTCCAGATGTTTAACTCTACTCTCACCTTAGTTGAGGAGAAAGTGAGGTCTGCAGATGCTGGAGATCAGAGCTGAAAATGTGTTGCTGGAAAAGCGCAGCAGGTCAGGCAGCATCCAGGGAACAGGAGAATCGACGTTTCAGGCATAAGCCCTTCTTCAGGAATGAGGAAGGTTTGTCCAGCAGGCTAAGATAAAAGGTAGGGAGGAGGGACTTGGGGGAGGGGCGTCGGAAATGAGATAGGTGGAAAGAGGTCAAGGTGAGGGTGATAGGTCAGACTGGGATGGGGGCGGAGAGATCAGGAAGAAGATTGCAGGTTAGGAAGGCGGTGCTGAAATTGTAAAAACCGTACCCTTGTTTGTTGTCCCAAATTGCAATACCTCGCATTTATCCAGATTGAACTCCATTTGCTATTTTTTCAGCCCATTTAGAAGATAAGACCTAGGAGCAGAAGTCATCCATCGGCCCTTCGGTCCTGCTCTGCCATTCAATAAATTCATGGTTGATCTTTTCATGGACTCGGCTCCACTTACTGCGCTCTCACTGTATCCCTTAAATTTTTTATTGTTCAAAAGATTCTACCTTAGCTTTAAAAATGTTTACTGAAGTAGCATCAATTACTTCACTGGGCAGGGAATTCTATGGATTAACAACCCTCTGGGTGAAGAAGTTCCTTTCCAATCAGTCGTAAATCTGCTCCCTCTAATCTTGAGGCTATGTCCTCTTGTCCCAGTTTCACCTGCCACTGAAAACATCCTTCCTACTTCTATCCCCTTCATAATTTTATTTGTTTCCATAAGATCCCCCCTCATTCTTCTAAATTCCAACCTATTCCGACCAATAGTCAACCAATCCTCTATCCATGCTAAGACTTTACCCGTAACGCCATGCATCCTTATCTTATGCAGCAGCTTCTTGTGCAGCACATTGTCAAAGACCTTTTGGAAATCTAGGTACACAACATCCACTGGGTCCAGCCTGCTGGACAAACTTTCCTCATTCCTGAAGAAGGGCTTATTCCCGAAACGTCGATTCTCCTGTTCCCTGGATGCTGCCTGACCTGCTGCGCTTTTCCAGCAACACATTTTCAGCTCTCACCTTAGATGGCCTATTTACTAAACTTTTTACATGGTATATGAAATAATTCCACAAAATCTTGGTATCACTAAGTCACCCTTCAATACACGCGCATAGACACTGACCCAGCTGGCTCAAAGCTGGCTCCAAAAGTGATTAGAACCCCTGATAATTCTGTTTATATCTGTCATCCTCAGCTCCCTGATTGACCCAGGTTAGCAGCCCAATAAGGGAACTCATATTCTATGAGATCCAGCTGGCTGACATTGTTCCAGTCACTACAATATACATATCTGTATACCATTGAACACTGTCAAACTCTTGTCTGTTTTATAACCATCATTTCCATTGCCTTCTGCACTCACAGCCTAATTTCCTGCTTTATGTTTCCAGCTTTACTTCTCTTCCTTCCAAGCTGAGGTCCCTGTCGCCTTGCCAAGCTAATTTAAACTATCCTCAACTGCACAAACAAACTTCCCACCTCATAACGATGCTTGCTCTATATAGGCCTCAAAGATTTGTGATGTTAGTTACATAGTTATTACTGATAAAGACTGCAGTAAGAGAATAGTACATGTTGATCTGTGAATGGATAGGAGGAAATGCTTGATGACTGAAGAATTCATAATGGAGGCATGAGTGAATAAGTTGAATCATTTTTAAGTATGCTATTGCTTGACCTAAATCACATGCATCTTCGATAAAAATATTCATCTACAAGTATATAATTTACTTTTGGATGTTGTTTGTTCTTTTGAGACATTGGTATTCAAAGAGAGATTTGTGCTGCTGGCTATTTTAGCAATGCTGTGATTTTTATGGATGAAAAATCATCGACTGAGTTAGCACTGGCTCTTAACAATGTATGTGGAGATCTTGGAACACGATTATTGTTGAAGCAAAAGACTCATCTGTATTCTGAGTCATGATCAGAGGTATATCTTCCAAATTTCTAACTGCTTTGAGGGGGATACATTATATGGTAGGTCCCCAAAGAGTCATCATGAGGATAACAAACGTTTAAAGATGAATCTGATGTGTTATACTCCTTGCTGTTGTTAACATGGCGTTTACGCGCATTAGCTCACTAATGGAGTTCAATTCTGCAGTAGATCAGACATATACTATGAAAATTATTTGTGCTTCTGATTTAGACTGTATGCGAATTCCACACTTTTTGATGAGTTTTGACTGTTACATATGATGCTTTTGACAAATGCTTGCATTAAGTCTGACTGTGGATCATTCTGATCATTAGAGCTGAAATATCACTGCTCTTGTGATTTTCACAGCTGAACTGAGCACTGCATGAAATCTTCCAGACCTCATCCTTTTTCTCCATCGATATTTCTGCTATACTTCTAATCTATATATTATGGTGTTGGAAGTTAATAACTGTTTTATTAGCATAGGACAGCTGTGCCAGCACTAATCATTATAAGAGCTCATCTTTACCTCATCACAATACGATGTCTCAGGATAATATGAAAATAATTTTAAGGGAATTGTTTTGAATTAAACAATTAGTGAATTCACATCGAATTTGCTTGCACTTAAGCTGTATATTTTCCTTTTTGGTTGTCTTGTTACGCATAACTGTTAGCACAAACTAAGACCTCCATATATCATGCATTTGGTGTGACATACAGGATTTCTGTCTGCATTCAAAATATCTGCTCTGTCTCCTTTTTAAAAGGTGTGATGCAGAAACCTCTGTGTAACCGTGAAACTGTGATTGACCAAGAAATGGAGTAAGCGTGATTGGCAGGAGGTGCCCATTTTCTTTTTAATTATTAGCAAGCATATTTTGGTGAGGTTCATGTTAAGTCACAGGACTGTTTTGAAATGCAGCGATTAGGAGAAAGTGAGGACTGCAAATGCTGGAGATCAGAGTTGAAAAGTGTGGTGCTGGAAAAGCACAGCAGGTCAGGCAGCATCCGAGGAGCAGGAGAATCAATGTTTCGCTTATAAAACCTTCATCAGGAACGTTTTGAAGTGCAGGAGCTACATCTTGCAAACGACAATGGGGTAGAACTTCCACGGGCACTTGAAGAACATCTTCAAACATGTTACTAAGTTTTGGAGAGCAGGTCAGTGAGTACTTGTAGGTCTGTTAACAGGAATGCCAACTCCTGAGCTCCCCCACAACACTAATTAGGCTGTTCTGCAGATCTACCCTTATGTATTACACTCTTCTGAAGTGTGGATGTGTGTTCCTTTTAAAGTTATTGCTGTGACATAATATGAGACAAATTCATGAGAACAACTGGCACATTTTAAGCTTAGCTCTTAAAACCGGTGAGTTTGGGTTGGGTAGGTTGTGTGGAATATAAAAAACCTGAACCAAGAACTCAACCCATCTTGAACCTCAGATTTTAATGATTGTGGATATGGTCAACCATTTCACTTATTGCCAATTCAGTCTGACAATAGAGATAGTTTTAACTCATATTGAACAGAATTCCCAGGTTTCTGAAAATGTGACAGCCAAAAGGAAGTGAAACAATTTGAATCCACATAACTATTGACCTCATTGTTGCTCCTTGTGGGTTAGAAGGAGCAGAGGTGTATCGTCAAGGTTAACAAGTTGTATAGTAAATTCCCTGGTGCCAGTGATCTGTACTCCATTGACAACCACAGAATCCCTTGACTAGTGGTGTAATTACCCAACTCCTATTGAGTGTGGCACCCCTCCACCTCAGTCACCCCCAACCATCACTAGAACTTGTAACTGCCACATGATGATCATCTGATTGACTGACCACCATTGAAAACACCAATCCTGATCACTATCTGCTCTCCTTCAACCAAACTCCATATTGGATTCCACAGCCATCAGTGATCAAGACCAACCCTCCACCCTAAATACTTCTCCTACTTGACCCCCTCAGCTGACCAGGCTGCCAGGACGTGTGGACGTTATAATAAGAGAAGGGGAGGAGGAGAACAAAGACTCCAAGAAAATGATCCTCATACAACAGATTCAAAGACACAGTGAAGGCTATTTCAAATGCCTTTACAATATTAATCTTAGTCTAATTGTAAGTGGCTCAATAGGCAGTCTGAATTAGAAAGTTGTGAGTTCAAATCTCACTCAAGGACTTGAGCACAAAATCTAGGCTGACACTGAGGGACTGCTGCACTGTAGGAGATGTTGTCTTTCAGATATAAAATAAATGCAGTTTCTGCCGTTTGTGGCAATAGCAGTTCCCTGGTGTTATAGAAGAAAAGCTGGGAAGTTAACATTGGTATTCTGACCAATATTCATTTCAACATCAGGGAAACAGATTACCTGATCATTATCACACTGTTACTTGTCAGAGCTTGCAATGTACAAATTGATTAATATGTTTCCTACATCTTACAGTTAACAATATTAAAAAAATACCATGTTGACTATAGTGCACTTTGGAACAGCCAGCGATCATTGAAGATGCTATATAAATGCAAGTCTTTCCTTTTTTGTTGTGGGCAAAGTCTTAGAGAGAATTATAAGGGATAGGATTTATGAACATCTGGATAGGAATAATGTGATCAAGGATAGCCAGCATGGTTTTGTGAAGGGCAGGTCATGCCTCACAAACCTTACTGAATTCTTTGAGAAGGTGACTAAAGAGGTGGACGAGGGTAAAGCGGTAGATGTGGTGTATATGGATTTTAGTAAGGCGTTTGATAAGGTTCCCCATGGTAGGCTACTGCAAAAAATACGGAGGTATGGGATTGAGGGTGAGGTGGAGGTTTGGATTAGGAGTTGGCTGCCGCAAGAAGACAGAGGGGTAGTAGTTGATGGCAAAGGTTCATCTTGGAGTGCCGTCACTAGCGGTGTTCCGCAAGGATCTGTTTTGGGACCATTGCTGTTTGTCATTTTTATAAATGACCTGGAAGAGGGGTTAGAAGGTTAGGCAGCATCTGAGGAGCAGGAGCATTCCTGATGAAGGGCTTTTGCCCAAAATGTCGATTTTCCTGCT
>NC_057728.1:12994897-13009338 GCF_004010195.1 Chiloscyllium plagiosum
TAGGAAGATTGTATGAGGAAAGGCTGAGGCACTTGGGGCTGTTTTCATTGGGGAAAAGAAGGTTTAGGGGTGACTTGATAGAGGTGTACAAGATGATTAGGGGTTTAGATAGGGTTGACCATGAGAACCTTTTTCCACGTATGGAGTCAGCTGTTACGAGGGGGCATAGCTTTACATTAAGGGGTGGTAGGTATAGGACAGATGTTGGGGGTAGGTTCTTTACTCAGCGAGTCGTGAGTTCATGGAATGCGCTGCCTGTGGGAGTGGCAGAGTCAGAATCATTGGCGAACTTTAAGTGGCAATTGGATAGGTACATGGATGGGTGCTTAAGCTAGGACAAATGTTCGGCACAACATCGTGGGCCGAAGGGCCTGTTCTGTGCTGTATTGTTCTATGTTCTCTATGTTCAGTAGCAGTGGTGGACTCTCCCTCTTTATGGGCATTTAAACGGGCATTGGATAGGCATATGGAGGATAGTGGGCTAGTGTAGGTTAGGTGGGTTTGGATCGGCGCAACATCAAGGGCCAAAGGGCCTGTACTGCGCTGTATTCTTCTATGTTCTATGTTCTATGATTTCTTGTAGTGTTAATGATAAACATTTGATTATGAAGCAACAATTAATCAGGGTGTTTTAGTTTCTGCAAGAAAATGAATAGAATCAAGTGGTGTTTGTTGCAAAAGAGTATTTTTGTTATTAATTCCTTCAGCATAACACTGATCTATCTAAGTGCAAGTAAATGGATCTAACACATTTTATGGTGTTGCTGTGTGGCTGTACTACAGTGTGATAACATATCTCATTCTTTTGGGTTGCTAGGGATCCTGTTTGTTCATTGGTTTTAATTCCCAAAGGCAGTATCAGAGACCTGTGGAGCCATGACTGGGATATGTATCTTGGTCATCGTCATATTGATTCAGCTTCTGTGAATTCCTTTCAGATAATGCGGTGGCAGTGACTTTAAAGTACTCCAATTATTTAGACTGCAGTGGAGCACCAGAGGGAAAGTGATGGATGTTATACTCTGACCTATTTGTTCGTGACAGCACGACAAAGTAATTCAGGAGCACACACTTCTACAAAGAGCTAAAATCTAAATATGAAGTTATTTTACACTGTTCTGCACTGGGATAATGCTTGAAGTTGAAAGGGGAAAGTTTTTGTGTTTTCTTAAAATTACATTTACTGAATTGAAATCCTTTGAAGTGGAAATCATTTACTTTATGCCATTTTCTAGCTGTTAACGTGGGGATTTATAAATATACCTCATTTATCCTTACACCTCAGGCACCTGCCAATCTCTATTATTACGATTGACTTAATCATTAATGAGCATGCTTAAAAGTATGAAGCACTTATTCTTTAGCAACAATTGCAAAACAAGACCCTTCCTTCGCTCTAACCAGTCTCCTGTTTATTTTCAAGCATGCTGCCGCATATATCTATGGATTCCCTATAGACACACAGCAATTGGTGTGCACAAATAAATCGAGGTATGATGTACAAATGATTTTCTGTATTAAACCTGTACTAAGCAAAGGATCATGGATTCTTTTACGAAAGTGGTTGATAACCATGAACTAACCATCAGCTTAAGGAAAACAGAGATACTCACCAACAACCGTCAAATCCTGTCTATGTAGCACCTACTATAACGATCAAAGACGCAACCCCCGAAGGATGCAGGCAACCTCACTTATCTTAGAAACACAGTTACTAGAAATGTCTGCACAGTAAAATGGAATTGCTCAACATTTGACCACTTATGGAAGAGACTGTGGAGGCAATGAAGTCACAAAATGATAACAAAACTAGCTGTGTTAAAAGTTGTGGTGATTCTAACTTCATACTTACCTGTGAGATATGGACTGCACTGGATATATTAAGCAGTTGGATAAGTTTCACATGAAATGCATTCAAATCATATGGTCATCAAACAGGAAGACAAAGTGGTAGTACTGAGGTACTTCAAAGTACCGGCAGGTCTGGAATTAGAGCAGTCATCATGAAAGCTCAGCTCAAATGGTGTATGAATGTAATACATATAACTAATGATAAGATAACTAAAGTGGACGTGTCTTCACAATTTAAACTTAGACACTACTTCTGAGGTGGGTCAACGTTATGGTGCAAGGACTTCTTGAAGACAAATCCAAGTAAATGTGACATGTCTACCACAGATTGGGAGAAAAGTGCCTAGATCACAAGTGCCTGATTGCTACCTGGGAAGTGAACTCAAGTAACGGTGTTCTTTCCTTCAAACAGCAAATAATATAGACAGCAAAGTGCAAAAAGCAAGCTGGAAAGCCTGGCAAATCCAAACAATATCACACAATTAATCATTGTCCACACTGTGGGAAATCGTACAGGTTTATATACAAGGCACCAAAGCCATGTTCGAGTGCATGCAAATAATTGTCCTCTTTGATAATGAAGGAAAGCTGATGACAATTCATCACAGCTAGATGGGGGGCATAATGGCCCAGTGGTCAGCACTACTGCTTAACAGCACTAGGGATCTAGGTTCGATTCCAGCCTCAGGTGACTGTCTATGTAGAGTTTGCACATTCTCCCTGTGTTTGTGAGGATTTCCTCTGCATGCTCCGGTTTCCTTCCACAGTCCCACGATGTGCACATGTGGATTGGCCATGCTAAATTCTCAGTTATCCAGGAATATGCAGGTCAGGTGGTTAGCTGTGGGTATAGGGTGGGATGGTCTTTAGAGAGTCAGTATTGACTTGATGGTTTGAATGGCCTCTTCCCCAATGTAGGGTTTCTAAAAGTGATGGCTTGTTAGCTGTCTATTTAATGTCTCTGCAATTTAAGTAACAGGTATAATAGGAAAAATAAAACCAAAGTGTTGGAGAATCATATGATGTGTTTGTAGTTATTTCTATTCATACTGAAAACCAATATTAAGTGAACTTATGTCCTGCCCATGTGAATCTCCTGTCCAATCTCAGCCCACCTTAAGGAAATCTTGCAGATTGAACATTAGTTCCAATGAAGCATTGGTTACACAATATTTAGTTAGTATTAAATTAGAAAGGAGCACTGAGGAAATTAGTTCATTTTCTAAATCTAGGCAAAAATTAACCAGATGACATAGTGCTCATAGCTTCTAGCAGCTTATGTGCAAACAGGAAGGAAGCTCTTTGTTGATCACCATCTGTAAGTTTGTCTAGCTAAAGTCCAATCTGGATCAGTAAACATTGATATTAGGAGCTTGACTACATCTATCTCAGTGATCAAATCTACTGGAAAGTCTGCTGATCTATCTTGATCATTGCCTTGAGGTTTGTAAGATTCTCATTCTTTTCAGCAATACACATCATGTTAGTCATTACTATCATAACTTGCAAATACAAAACTTCAACACCTGAAAAAAATTCTAATTTTCCTCTGCACCTCATGCAATTTAACTGCAAACTATAGCAATTCAAATAAGAAATATTCTAAATGCAAAAATTATTTAGACAGTACATCATAGTAACTGTCCCGTGATGAGTTTTGTTTGTCTGCAATAGGTTTCTCCTGCTCATTATTGATGAAAATGTTTAATAAAACAAGCTGCATAAGATCTAGCAAGGGGTTTTCCAGCCCTAACTCTGCAAGAGAGATCAGCAAGAAGAAAGTGGAGTTTGCACATTCTCCCAGTGTCTGCGTGGGTTTCCTCCGAGTGCTTCGGTTTCCTCCCACCCAAAGATGTGCAGGTCAGGTGAATTGGCCATGCTAAGTTGCCCATAGTTTAGGTTAGGTGCATTAGACAGGGGTAAATATTGGGTAGGGGAATGGGCCTGGGTAGTTTACTCTTCGGAGGATCAGTGTGGACTTGTTGGGCCAAAGGGCCTGTTTCCTCAGTGGAGGGATTCTATTCTATAAAAAGCATGTAAATTATTAGTGTTAGAACAATGCAGAGCATTGCCAGACCATAAAATTCAGCTTGATCATGTGAGTTTATTTTCAATGCTGTGGAGTACAGTTTACCACATATGGGCCACTTCGGGAGCTAGCTGTGTTGAACACTGTTCTGGTGAGGAGTTTAGCTTGCTTGCAGATAGTGGCTGACAGAAGTATGAAGAGTGGGCTCTGACTCTTAAACATACAGGCTGAGAATACACTGGAACAACAACAGAGCTGAAACTATTTAAAGGGATCACTTTCAGGTTGGTTGCTGATTGATTTTTACTGGCTGTTCTATTTAGGAATATTTCAGTGTTTCTTGAGTTGTTTGAAGTTACTAAAGTTCACAGAAAGAGTGAGGCAGGTTTGTTCAAACATTCTGCAGAAAGATATGGATTCCTCCTTGATATGGTACAATAGCACCCACATTTCTGGGGCATTGGCATGATCGGGATAATGAACAGAAGTGACACAGAACGAGTCAAGTTTCTGTGACAGGGAGAAGGAAGAGAGAAAGGGCTTTTCCTGGGAGGTCATATTTGCCTGCTGTGTTCTGGAAAAAAAATTAAACCTCATTGACGATAAATACTTTTGCTTTGTGAAGGAGATCTTCATTAAAATCTGCCTGCTACTACAACCATAACTGGAAATTCAGAGTAGTGCCAGACTGACAGTTTACAATGGCTTTGAAGGTGATCATAGCTAATTCATTTGCATTGTTGTGGATGGGAGATTTGGGATGATCTTTATTCTTTATTCCAAGAGCCTGCATAATGTAAACTAAAATGATAACATTATGAACCAATGAATATTTTACAATCCACAATGATCTGCTGCAGTCAAGTCTCACTCATCGGAACAGGGTGCCAGTCAAGTCCTGTCTGTTTTGTATCGCCCAGGCAACAGGGTTCTGAGAAAGGATCACTCAACCTGAAATATTAACTCTGATTTCTCTCCACAGATGCTGACAGACCTGCTGAGCTTTTCCAGCAATTTTTATATTTGTTTTCCATGCAACAGGGCTTTGTTAGGCATCAGGAGAGCTTCCACACTCTCCAATGTCCTCATTCTGCACCTTGGACGACTGCTCCCTTTCCTCAAGTTCCTCAGCATCCAACAGCCCGCCTCATTGCCTGCTGAAAGTTTGCAGGACATAGCTCGAGAGAATGATGTGAACATATTCTGCCCAGTCTATACTTGATGGCCCCCATAGATCCTATCCGAGCAGTGGAACCACATCTTCTGCACTCTTACCATCTGCTCCATCATGGTCAAAACATGGACAGCATTGTATGTCCATTCTGCATTAGTCTTGGGCTTGTGCTATTATGTCATGAGACTTGGTCTTAGTGAGTAACCCTTGTCTCCTAGTAGCCAGCCTTGTAAGCACCTGGATCCTCAAACACACCAGAGTACTCCAGGATGTAGGAGCTGTGGCAGCTGCCAGGGTGATGGGCAGGCTCCTCTGGGAAGTGGTAACAGTGATCACAGATCACTGGCCCTCTCAGTGCAATGTGTGTCCAGTCGATGGAAGTCTGCACCCGGAGGATTCTAGCTGTGTTCCCGAATCCTGCTGCTAGGGATACAGCACTGACCCCATCATGGGAGATGGTAATAAGCAGTGTGAGCTTGCATAGGTACTGTCAGTTCCAGTCCTGATGTATTTGTGGGTATACAACTGCGAGATCCCATAAAGTTACCTGCCCCCACACACATTCCCTGGAAGGAGTTAGTAACACTCCAGTTCAACAAGGAGGGCACCTACACAGGGGTCCAACAGAGACTAGCTTCCTGCAGTGCTTCCGTTCCATGCTAGCATTCAACACATTTCTTCTGTCACTGTGTCCTGGGACAAACAGAACATGCATTGACACTGCGCCTGGTTCGTTCCCTGGAAAATGAGTCCGTTGGAGAAAAGCTTCAGTTCTCCTGCCGCCTCAACACATCCTACAGCTGCAAGCTCTGCCTGAGCTGGGTGCTCCTCATTCCCTGTGGCAGTCCCCCACCATTCCTGGACTTGCCCAGGTCCCTCCTGCACCAGCCTTCTCCTCCTTTGGGAGACAACCACAGTGGCCGACATCCCATCAGTGGTTGGCTGCAGGTCTCTCAATGAAAATGACTTGAGTAGGGAACACGAGGAGCAAAGTAGGTTCTGAGCTCTCTGAGCAGTCAGGGTAGTGTAAGCTTCAGATGAATGGGTTGAATGCACTCCTCCAGATAGTGAGCCATGCTGTACCTTGATAAATGGGGAAATATTTCCATCATTTATTCAGCTTCAGCCTCAGCATGTTTTGTAACTTGGTGAGATGTCATGTAGGTGGAGTGACCAACACATTACATCAAAAAAAATCACAAAATCACTACATCACTGCGTGATTTGCCAAAGGACCAATAGGATGGTGCAAATTACCTTTGACCAGTATCTGACCTTTATCTTCACTCTGTGTACATTACAAGTGGTGATGGAAGTGATTACAAGTGGAGCTATGGTTTTCAAACACATGCTTAATACATTTGCTCCTTCAATGTCCTCATGCCCAGCTTGTGTGAATCCTGCATTTTCACCATCAAATGGGCACCATCTCTACCACCCTGGGTTTTGTCCCAGGTATTTTCCAATTGTGTTTGCATCCGGTGAGCAGCAAGTGAAGGCAGAGAATTCAATGCATGGTGGCCACCCTTTGCGCTGGGCTGCATCTGCTTTCCAAGTACCAACCCACACCACAGTCTCCATGTTCTCTCTTATTGCGCACTACCCTGACAGCCCATTTCTACAGCCTCCTCCCTATCCCCCATCCATGTGCAGACCCAGCACATTGAACGTTGCCTCCAACTAGCCTCCTGAGCCCCAACATGGCACATCAATGATGCGAACAGTGGTCCTCTACACTCCATTTGTGAAGGTCATGCTGGCAGTCACCGCTGGTAAACTCTTCTCTTTGTACCCTGCTGTGCCCTCCAATGCTATTCCATATACCCTCCTTGTATCCTGACTTTCCCCCATCACCATCCTTGGCCTCGCCACCCCCCAAAGCCTTGATTGCCCCAACCTGTTTTGACAAAGAGCCTCACCCTGGCCTTGCACCCTCCTCGCTAATCAATGCACTAATCCCCAGGAATGCATTTGTCCCTCTGACTGACTTCAACAAACAGCACCTAGAGAAGACTAACCGAAACCACCGACCACTGTAATTCTGGCTCCCTAACTAAATGATTCCCTGACTGCTGGCAATAGCCCTGTCAGACTGACTGCTGCCCACTCTGTGCCAGATACAACCGGACTAGCCTGAACAGATAAATGTCCATGGCCGTTCTCCAGAGTATACATTTGTCCAAGGCTGATTCCCAACCAACCCCACACCCTTTTTTGACGGGAATAGGGATTAGTCCCCACTCATGGTCACTTCCAACATGGTCACTTAATTGAACAACAATGCAGTGTGCCTACTGCTGGCACATGCTGTAGGTGTTAGGCCGATGTCTTGGTTTGCCATATAGCTCTCTGAGATGCTGGATGTAGCCTGACTGACCAGCAGTAAGTCTCGCTGTGCAACAGTGCACATAAGCATGTGAAAGAGCAGCTCCAATAACCTTTAAGTTCTGGCTGAAGCACCAACACACACAAGGCAAGGTAGGGTGCTATGAGCACATGGGCAGGCAGTGAATGAGTGATTGAAGCGAGAGCAGCCCTGAGATGCAGCCTGGTCCAAACCTGTTCCTGTGAGCAATGTGCCCTCCCAGTTGTCCTTCAGTGCTGGTTGCTGGCGCACCTTGCAATGGAGGCCCCAATTTCCTAACTGTTTTGGGGTGGATTGGAGAGGTAAAAAGAGCATGCTGACGGATTGGCAATTATTGGATGTCCGTGGACAAGGAGACCATGCAGATGGTGCTCAAGTATCATACCCTGAGCTGCCATAATGTGATGAGCAACATGGCAGCTCCGCATAGCCAGCTGTGAGCTGAAGTGGACAAGTGAAGCGTTCCATTTTGAGAACGCTCAGAATTTAGTTTGTTCTCAAAGGATGGTAAGTTAGAAGTAGCATCAATGAGATGAGATGTGCTATAAGGAATAATCCCTCAGAATAGGCAATTTCCTAAAAGGAATTCCATCTCAACTCTGTTTCAACTCATTTGTGGTGACATCCTGGAAATCACAGAAAGTACACCGAATACCTCAAATTCCCTATCATTTCGACACAGGTTCATGAAAAGCGCAGACCAGGTTTTCAGTATTTAACAGGAATTACTTTATTTTGCAAATTGATTTTAACTACAGATAAAAAAATGTAAACTGTTGAAATATAACTCTCATTATTAAAACTCTGACCCAATTAAAATTTTCCCTCAATGCACACATACAGACAGACACAAAAAAAAATTGAGAGTTGCGGAGAAAGAGAAGGATTGGAAAAGCAATCAGAGTCATAGAGTTATAGAGATGTACAGCATGGAAACAGCCCCTTCGGTCCAAACCGTCCATGCGGACCAGATATCCTAACCCAATCTAGTCCCACCTGCCAGCACCCGGCCCATATCCCTCCAAACCCTTCCTATTCATATACCCACCCAAATGCCTCTTAAATGTTGTAATTGTACCAGCCTCCACCACTTCCTCTGGCAGCTCATTCCACACATGTACCACCCTCTGTGTGAAAATGTTGCCCCTTAGGTCTCTTTTATATCTTTCCCCCCAGCCTAAACCTATGCCCTCTAGTTCTGAACTCCCCCACCCCAGGGAGTTCATACCCCTCATAATTTTGTAAACCTCTATAAGGTCACCCCTCAGCCTCCAGGGAAAACAGCCCCAGCCTGTTCAGCCTCTCCCTATAGCTCAAATCCTCCAACCCTGGCAACATACTTGTAAATCTTTTCTGAACTTTCAAGTTTCACAACATCTTTCCGATAGGAAGGAGACCAGAATTGCACGCAATATTCCAACAGTGGTCTGTACAGCCGCAACATGATCTCCAAACTCTTGTACTCAATACTCTGACCAGTAAAAGAAAGCATACCAAACGTCTTCTTCACTATCCTATCTACCTGTGACTTCACTTTCAAGGAGCTATGAACCTGCACTCCAAGATCTCTTTTTTCAGCAACCCACATGGTCCCTGTCCACAGGATTTGCTCTAACAGCTTTTTTGCTGATAAGAACAATATTTCTTAATTTTCCTTTTCAGATAACTTCACTTGTTTGTAGGAAGCACAGGGTGACTGGTTCACAATTACCAAGGTCTCTGACTTGTAAGTAAAATAGTCATAACGTATAACAACTGAGGAATGGAAATAAACTGGCTATATTCAGGCTTGAGATTTTTTTTTAACTGAAGACTAAGATCAACTCTTTTCTTTTCCCTCAAACATTCACAGCCCCAAGCTGTTCAGCTACCTGAAAGTCAATCACATATGTGTTTGCACACAGTATGCCTTTATCATCAATAACTAGTCATCATATGACAGATGAGCTACATATTGGTGGCCAAAATCACTGTTCGTACACAGCATTCTGGCTCCAGCTCATCTTTAATGAGGCTTTCTCCACTGCTTGAACCAACAACTGTGTAAATAGCAATTACAATGAATGTCAAGGTGATTTGTTTTTAAGAAATGTGGCAATCCTTCAACAATCATTGGCTTTTTAAAAAGTCCTCTTTTTAAGAGTCATAGAGTCATAGAGATGTACAGCAAGGAAACAGAACCTTTGTTCCAACTCTTTCATGCTAACCAGATATGGGTTTCCTCTGGGTGCTCCGGTTTCCTCCCACAGTCCAAAGATGTGCAGGTTAGGTGAATTGGCCATTCTAAGTTGCCCATTGTGTTAGCTGCATTGGTCAGAGGGAAATGGGTCTGGGTGGGTTACTCTTCGGAGGGTCAGTGTTGACTTATTGGGCCGAAGGGCCTGTTTCCACACTGTAGGGAATCTAATCAAATATCCTCACCTAATCTAGCCCCATTTGCCAGCACTTGGCCTATATCCCTCTGGACCCTTCCTATTCTTATACCCATCCAGGTGCCTTTTAAATCTTGTGATTGTACTAGCCTCCACCACTTCATCTGGCAGCTTGTCCCATGCACGCAGCACCTCTGCATGAAAGATTTGCCCCTTAGGTGCCTTTTCAATATTTCATCTCTCACCCTAAACCTATGCCCTCTAGTGGACACCCCCACCCCAGGGAAAAGACTTTGTCTATTTATCCTATCCATGCCCCCATGATTTTATAAACCTCTATAAGGTCACCCCTCAGCCTTCAATGCTCCAGGGAAAACAGCCCCAGTCTATTCAGCCTCTCCCTAAAACTCAAATCCTTCAACCCTGGCAATATCCTTGTAAATCTTTTCTGAACCCTTTTGAGTTTCACAACATCCTTCTGATAGGAGGGAGACTAGAATTGCACACAATATTCCAAAAGTGGCCTTACCAATGTCCTGTACAGCCACAACATGACCTCCCAACTGATACTCAATTCTCTGTCCAATAAAGGAAGGCATAGCAAACACCACTCTCATTATCCCATTCTTCTTACATTCCACAATCAAAAATGCAGGAAAATAAAAAGGTGTGTTTTTTTTTTACGACCCCCACAACTTGGTTAATGGATGTAGCATGTTAGTGCTGACGTGGCGACAAGTGGGCATCATGCATAATTATGCCATCTGGCATAGCTGACATCATTAGGCACTGAAAAGACTCTGCCCAATATTTTATCCAGAAAATTGAGATTTGCTCAGAGTGTGGATAATTGAATGGAGAACCTTGGTAGTCCAAGCTGCCCTGAGGGATTATTGTGACGCTGCTTTTCCAGTGCTCAAGATGCATGGCTTGTATTAGGGCAGTCCTGCCAGTCCTTGGAAGGGCACCAAACTTGCAAGTGATGGCAGGGAAGCCAGCTGCCTTTGCAATACTCATTGAGAAGGCAACTTCTTGTAACTGAGTAATATAATAACATTCCTGATACATACTGCCCTGCTTGGTGCAGTAAAACAGATTCCCCTCCTTCAGGAGTAGTGCTGTGTTGGGAATAGTTACTGAAGTGTACATGGACATTGTTGCAATGGTGATAAATATAGAGCATCAAATTTTAACTTCCAACATTGGGCTGTCACAATCTGAAGGCTGCTGAAGGTGTCTGACCATGGATTGAGGAGTTACATGTGGAATAAACAAAATCGTCTGCACTGAAATTACCCTCTTATCCAAAGACAACAAAACCAGCAACTGAGCCAGTATCAAAAACAAATCACATCTCTGTTTTTACTCATACATGTATGATGATTTCACGGGGTGGGAGATGAAAGGTTCTCTTGCCAATTTGCCAGGTTGAAAAGACATTAGAGTCATGCTTAGGAATGTGCAACGTATCATATTACAGAAGCTGTTTGTCAGCAGCAGTGCACAGAGTCATTCAGTCATAGAGTTATGGAGGTGTACAGCACGCAAACAGACTCTTCACTCCAACTTGTCCATGCCAACCAGATATCCCAACCTAATCTAGTCCAACTTGCCAACACCCAGCCCATATCTCTCCAGACCCTTCCTAGTCATATACCCATCCAAATGCCTCTTAAATGTTGCAATTATACTAGCCTCCACCACTTCCTCTGGCAGCCTTTTCTATACACACACCACCTTCTGCGTGAAAAAGTTGCCCCTTAGGTCTCTTTTAATATCTTTCCCCTCTCACCTTAAACCTATGCCCTCTAGTTCTGGACTCCCCCACCCCAGGGAAAGACCTTGTCTACTTACCCTATTCAAGCCCCTCATGATTTCATAAACCTCTATAAGGTCACCACTCAGCCTCCAATGCTACAGGGAAAACAGCCCCAGCCTGTTCAGCCTCTCCCTATAGCTCAAATCCTCCAACCAAGTGGTGGAGGATGGTACAATTGCAACATTTAAGAGACATTTGGATGGGTATATGAATAGGAAGGGTTTGGAGGGATATGGGCTGGGTGCTGGCAGGTGGGACTAGATTGGTTTGGGAGATCTGGTCGGTATGGACGGGTTGGATCGAAGGGTCTGTTTCCATGCTGTACATCTCTATGACTCTAATATTCCAAATAAAGAAGGAAAATAAATTGTAAACAGAATTGGAAGACTATTACTCTCTCCTTGTCTTTCTTGTCAACACAGAAGACAGTGCCTGGTTAAAATGCCTATTGTGGAAACAACCATTCATTGACAACTCAAAGACATCTACAAACAGCACAACTGTCGAAAATAGCCATTGACAAATAAACAATTGTGGTCTCTGGTTAAAAATATTATACCTCCAGATAGCCACTTCAAGCTGTGTAGTGTTTTGTCTTTGTTTATTTGTTGACTGGTATCCTCAGCAGTGGCAAAATTTGTAGATATCCTTGAGCTCACAGTGAATGATTGTGTACCCAATTCACTTTTCACTGGGCACTGTCTTCCAAAATGAAGGAAGAAGGGAGAGTAAGAGAGAGTGAGAAAGAGTCTTTAAATCTTGCTTACTATCTATTTTCCAGATACACTTCCTTTTTAAATTTTGTATGTGTGTCTGTGTGCATGTGTGATGCTGCATATTAATTCATTTTTCTTTGGGGTTAGTAGACAATGCCATTCTTTTCTCTCACTCAAATAAAGTTATAATTGCCTCCTTCAATTTTATCTGGTTAACTGCTTCCCTAATTGAAGTGTAATTTTGTGCACTAAGAAGTAATTAATATTTGTTATGACTGACTGAGACGGGTTTAAAGCAGGCAATTGATTTTTCCCCTCCTCACCTGTTTGTAACAATATTCCTAATTGTCGTTTGAGCTGCCAGAATTAATATCAGTTCATAGTGTGGCCTCTGAGATATTCTACCTGTTCTCTGATGTGACAATTGCACTACCATTTTTCCTACGTGTTGTTACATAATAATTTATGTCCTTGGGCTAACCTGTCACTTCCTTGCTGGTGTGGCAGTTTTGACAATCCTGACATACCAGCTGTCAATGAAAATGTTTTAATGGATCAGCTTTAAGCCGTTACTACTTCGAACTATGATCTGTCTGAGATGACTGTAGCATTGTCCTATATTCTGGGAATGCCTGGGCGGCTTCCCATGGGCAAGAATTTGAACTGAGCATTTCCAAACAGAAGAGCTCATTGGGGAGATTCAGTTTTTAGGTGGAGCTATTTATTGTCCACTTTCAGTTAATGATGCAATTTGCACCTGTATTTCAGGTTTCAGGAATAGAATCTGACTGACTATCTCCAGATATGCCATATTTCTATTGTCAAATAAAATCTGCCACTAAAAGGGATTGACTGGAAACTGAGGTGGCTCAGTGGTTAGCACTGCTGCCTCACAGTGTCAGGGACCTAAGTCCGATTCCAGCCTCAGGCGACTGTCTGTGTAGAGTTTGTACATTCTCCCTGTGTCTGAGTGGGTTTCCTCCGGGTGTTCCGGTTTCCTCCCACAGTCCAAAGATGCGCAGGTAGGGTGGATTGGCCATGCTAAATTGCCCAGAGTGTCCAGGGATGTGCAAGCTAGGTGGATTAGCAGAGTTATGGGATGGGTCTGGGTGGGCTGCTCTTCAGAGGGTCCCTTGGCTGAATGACCAGCTTCCACTCTGTAGGGATTCTAAAGAACAGAACATCACTTGCTGTGCTATAATTGGCTACAGTAAATTTACTTTGATGATTCATTTGCAAATTAAGGTCACATTGATCATGTCTCCTCATTGACTAATGGTGCTCAAGAAAGTATCACTATATGGTCTAAAAGAAAAGCCAATCATAATGTTTGTGGTGTAATGGGTTCGTTGGATTGGTCAGAAGCAGAACGTTGCTATTTGAGGCAGTTGACAGATTCACAAGTTAAAATGTTCAGGTTGCAACTATGTCTATTGCTTTGATAGTAAGACATCATAGACTAGTGACTATATGGCTCTCTCACTTTCTTATTTAGTGTTTTTGAGATATTGATCTTCTATGTAGTAATTGGCAGCCAGTTAGCTCAATTAGCTGGATGGCTGATTTGCAGCACAGGGTGAAGCCAACAGCATGGATTCAATTCCTGCATCAGCTGAGGTTACTGTGAAGGACTCTCCATCTCAATCTCTCCCCTTGCCTGAGGCATGGTGGCCTTCTTCTTAAGTTCACTACTAGCTATCTCTTTCTAATGAGAGTGTAGCCCTATGGTCTGGTAGGACTATAGCAACTTTACCATCAAGATGTAGAGTGTAGTCTCTTTCTCTAGTCCCACAACTGCATGTGTCATATAAAGTTACTTATTTTACGCAGTTCCAGAAATGGCTGGTCAGGTACCTTCTCAGTTAAAGACTTTGACTAAAAAGGTCCATCAACCAGGATTCTTTAATAAACACAAAGGAGCGGCGCTCCGAAAGCTAGTGCTTCCAATTAAACCTGTTGGACTATAACCTGTGTGTGTGTGAGAGTGTGTGTGTGTGTGTATAGTGCAATGGTGGTCACCTGTAATGTGACATGAACCCAAGGTCCTGGTTGAGGCCCTCCCTATGGGTACTGAACTTAGCTATCAGCCTCTGCTCGGCCATTTTTCGCTGCTGC
>NC_057728.1:13009683-13030094 GCF_004010195.1 Chiloscyllium plagiosum
GTTACATTGTACTTTGCTCAAAAACTGCATGCATTCATGTAGAACTCTGAGCTCAAAAACTGCATGAATTAATGTAAACCTCCGTTTCTCACTTTTTAGATTAGAATCAACCTAAACATCATGGCATAGACAGAGAACACAGGGGCCTAACACCTTCAACATATTGTCTAGCTATCGCCATTGTTAACAGCTAACCTGAGAATGCAACTTTTTAAAAAAAGGTTTTGTGATTTACACATGAAAGAAGTGAAACTATCATGATATTCTAACAAATGAAAGGCTTAACAGACGATCAATTTTTCAATGTATAATTTCAGTCACATCACACTGTAAATTTTTGCTATAAATTCCGTGTGTTAGGATTGAGCCCTCCACTACCACCTGATGAAGGAGCGACACTCCGAAAGCTCGTGTGCTTCCAATTAAAGCTGTTGGCTATAATCTGGTGTTGTGTGATTTTTAACTTTGCCCTTTTATTGACCTCTTTAAAAAAAACTATCTGGGTACCCACAAACCTTTAAACTCAAATCCATAAAATGATTAAATTTGGAGTTTTCAGGATACCATTAATTCATGGGCTCCAAAAGTCTTGCATTCTGGTTACTTTCCATATAGATAACTTCTTTGATTCATAATCCAACCATATCAACTTTTTTTTTGCTGATGGTTCATCAAATGACTTCAGATGGCATAATCCCACCTTTTTCTTATCACTCTGGAAGAGTTCAATGCATGTTGGCCAGCTCCATATCTTTTGATTGTAAAAGTGCTCGTCTAAATCCTCTTCAAGTCTTCAAGTGCCTCACAAGCTAAACCAACAAGTTCCACTTCTGATGTCCTCAAAGTTAGTTTTTCCTCAGCTATTAATATTTGTGTGCTAAATATTTCCGCTGACTTCAAGCGAAGTTCTGAGATCATTTGCACTGTTTTGATTTAGTCAATTAAGTTTCTAGTTTTTAATGTGTTTGTTTTATGTTCAAGAATTCTCTCGTGCAAATAATGTCCATTCTTGATTTGAATAGTCTTTAGTGTCTACTGCTGTGCTTTTAGACCCACATTTCACTCTTGGACAGTGATGTGAATTACTGTACATATTCTCTCAGGTTTAATGGTTCCATACTGTCACACAAATAATCTGAATATCGCACTTTTAAGGCAGTTGTCTCAGACTGCCCTGTCTCTACTCAAGACCTGTGGGTGAAAAAATACCTTACATTTGTGTTTCATCAATATTTTCAAAGGCAGATCACGTGAATACTAGAAGATACGTTTAATTTGAATTATTAAACTGATTTATTCATAGGAAGCTGAATAAATAGCGCAGTCATTATAATACTCTGAATCTCTTAGGATAATTATTTTATCTTTATATGGTCATATGAAATTATGGTATCACGTTACATGGGCCATATTGCTACACTTAAAAACAGATCAATTTATTCAGATTGTTGAAGTTGCCTGAGCTGGGACCCTTTTCGCTCAATTTAGCCTTTCTATTTCAAAGCTTTACATTAGGTATTTGACATTCAGCTTTATTTTTAAGTTCATAATCACAAAGAGATTTAAATTAAAGACTTTCCAATGTATTGGGCATGAGGTGTATATTAGCTCAAAAGACAAACCTTCAAAATACTTACCATTTGGATTCCATGTTATAGATAATAGACAATAGACAATAGAAAGATCCTGGAAGGAGGCATGGGCGGCCGTGGCTGACAAGGGAAGTTAAGAAACATATAAAATTAAAAGAGAAAAAGTATAACATAGCAAAGATAAGTGGGAAAACGGAGGACTGGGAAGCTTTTAAAGAACAACAGAGGATTACTCAGAAGGAAATACGCAGAGAAAAAATGAGGTACGAAGGTAAACTGGCCAAAAATATAAAGGAAGATAGTAAAAGCTTTTTTAGGCAAGTGAAAGGCAAAAAAATGGTTAAGACTAAAATTGCGCCCTTGAAGACAGAAACAGGGGAATATATTACAGCGAACAAAGAAATGGCGGAAGAATTGAATTGGTACTTCAGATTTGTGTTCACTGGGGAAGACACAAGCAATCTCCCTCAGGTAACAATGGCTGAAGGATCTGAACTTAAGGGAATTTATATTTGCCAGGTATTAGTGTTGGAGAGACTGTTAGGTCTGAAAGTTGATAAGTCCCCGGGGCCTGATGGTCTACATCCCAGGGTACTGAAGAGGTAGCTCGAGAAATCGTGGATGCAAAGGTGATTATTTGCCAGAGTTCGATAGATTCGGGATCAGTTCCTGTGTGATTGGCAATGGGTCATCTGAGCAATGACCATCTTCAACAAGTCACAAACTAATCATTGCATTCAATGGTGTTAACTTCACCGATTGCCTGACTATCAACATCCTGGGGGTAACCATTGACCAGGAGCCAAACTGGATTAGTCATTGAAATATTGTGGCTACAAGAACAGGTTAGAAGCTAGGAATTTTACAGTGAGTAACCTAAGACCTGACTCCCCAAAGTCTGTTCACCATTGACAAAGCACAAGGTAGATATGGTATAAATACTCCCCTCTCACCTGAGTGCAGCTCCAATAACACTCAAAAAGCTTGATGCCATCCAGGACAAAGCAGCCCACTTGATTGGCAACACATCCACAAGCATCCACTCCCTCCAGCAGCAGCAGTATGGACTACCTACAAGATTCAATTCAATGGCAGTACAGAGAGATCTGGGTGTTCTTGTACACCAGTCAATGAAGTTAAGCATGCAGGTACAGCAGGTAGTGAAGAAGGCTAATAGCGTGCTGGCCTTCATAACAAGGGGATTGAGTACTGAAGCAAAGAGGTTCTTCTGCAGCTGTACTGGGCCCTGGTGAGACCACACCTGGAGTATTGTGTGCAGTTCTGGTCTCCAAATTTGAGGAAAGACATTCTGGCTATTGAGGGAGAGTAGGTTCACGAGTCAATTCCTGGAATGGCAGGACTACCTTACGCTGAAAGACTGGAGCGACTGCGCTTGTATACCCTTGAGTTTAGAAGACTGAGAGGGGATCTGATTGAGACATATAAGATTATTAAAGGATTGGACACTCTGGAGGCAGGAAACATGTTTCCGCTGATGGGTGAGTGCTATTCAGATAGGTCAAGACCGATCTGCATCTAAACTCTATCCACTTAGCTTCCATAACACATAATTCTCTTGGTTGTCAAAGACCTATGAATCTGTTTTTAATTTTGGACCTGACATGAGATAATCAATAGATTCTGGGACAGACTTCTAGCTTCAAGCAAATTCAACATCACCTCTGAATGGTATAGCTGAATCATTGAATCCCTACAGTGTGGAAACAGACCCTTAGGACCCTCTGAAGAGTAATCAACCCAGATCCATTCTCCTCCCCTATTATCCTACATTTACCTGAACTAATGCACCTAGCCTACACATCCCTAAACACTATGGGCAATTTAGCATGGCCAATTCACCTGACCTGCACATCTTTGGAGTTTGGGAGGAAACCAGACCACCTGGAGGAAACCCACACAGACAAGGGGACAATGTGCAAAATCCACACAGACAGGTGCCCGAGGCTGGAATCAAACCTGAGTCCCTGGTGCTGTGAGATACCTGTTGTTTAAGTTTATGCTTTGATTTTTCTTTCCAATTCCACACCATTAATCAGATCAAACATTTCAAATCAACAAAAAGCAGAAAGAACTGCAGAAGCTTAAAACCAAAAACAAAAACAGAAGTTGCTGGAAAAACTCAGCAGGTCTGGCACCACCTGTGGAGAGAGAGAGAGCAGGGTCAATGCTTCCGGTCCAGTAACCCTTCTTAAGAACTCATCTGCAAGCATTTCAATGGCACGGCCTGACCTCATAACTTATCTCTTTTAACTCCAGTGTAATTCTGGTCGCATTCCCCTCCTTCCAGAGGGATAGTACCAAGATATAATGCAATGATTGAAATTGGATCTAACTGGAGCTTTGCAAAATTGTATGAAAGCTTTGGCCCTCATGTATTCTACCCTTTGGAGATAATAACCAGCACTCTATTAGGCTTGTAAATGATGATTTACAGTTGGCCACTAGATTATAATGCTTTGTGCACTTTGATCCCCAAATCTCTGCTCCTTCGTAGTTTCTGGCATCTCACCATTTCAAATGTATTCTGATCTAACTTTCTTAAGTACAAAATGGATAATCTCAAATGTACCTGCACTGAATTCCAATTGCTGCAGTTTTTCTTATTAACATCTCACAATTGTATTAAAAGTAACTCTTCTGCAAATTGTATACGTATTAAAAAATCCAAAATGCAATAGGATGCAAGAAAAGGACTGCCATTTGATGGGCATCATTTTCTTATCTATAACTTCCATTTATTCTTTTATTTTCTCTTTCCTCTGTTATTCTAGTTCTCTCTCTCAAATCAATGGCACTTTGATCATTGTTCCTTTGAAATTAACTCTCTAAGTTCTGCCAGAGTAAGTAAGATTGTAATTAAGAAAATTGTAAGAAATTATGCAGATTGAATAAATGTGACTTCGCTTTCTGTTCATTTATTGTTGTGGGAAATAGTACTATTTATTTCAGTATTGGTTTATTTCATCAGCATCCTCTTTTCAAACAAAAGATGCTGGATCAGGCAGCATCCGTGGAGACAGAGCAAGCTAATGTTTCGAGTCTAGATGACTCTTCATCAGAGCTGATGTGAAGTGTAGAAGGGGAAGCCATGCTAGCGAAACATTAGTTTATCTCTCTGATGCTGCCTGACCTGCTGTGATTTCCAGCATTTTGTGTTTTCAGTACAGAATCCAGCACCTGAAGTAATTTGTTCTTACTCTTTTCAAAACCAAGTTTGGCGTCCTCCAAAGATGTCTTGCTGTCCTTACTAGTTTTAACTTTTACCAGAAAAGCTTTGCGACCTTGCAGTTTTGTGCTTGTTTCTGTTTATTCTCATTGACTTTATATCTGATTAATTCATCCTTGCATGGCTTCCATCCAGTGAATTTAAATATTATTTCCATGTTTGCAATCCTTTCTAAATGGTACTCCCATCCATATTTTTATGAAATTACATGAATAAGCTCTGTCACAACACTTTTTAGAATTCTTCTTTACAAATACTGGTTCATTTTGAATGCTTCTACAAGGAAGTTTGTTCCTTATTACATTTGTTGTATTTTTTAAAATCTGGAAAGCAACTGTTGACAAGCAGAGAGAAATTGATGTGAGGGAGCAAAGTGCTTACGATTTTTGATGTCTGCTCCTAATACCAAGGCATCTGAGTCAGAATAGGTATAGCACAGCGAGACACTGAACAAAACCTGGTTTAGTTCCAATGATGTCTTTTAGTCTTTGGAAAGTAATCCATTATTGTAAATTCCCATACTAGCATCCACTGTTTCTACTAAGGAAAAAGATTAACAGTCTAGTGCCAATCTGCCCCAAATTATGACTAACTAGCTACTATGGGATTTGAGTCAAGGTTGACCCAAAGATATTTCAAGAAGGGAGTTTGGAGTCCGTGGAAGGAATCCTTTAACTGATTAATCTGGGCTGGATTTAAACTCTCAACTCAGGTTTAAGTTTCCCAATTCTCTTTGCCTTGTCATTTGCACTCAGGTTTTCAAAATTCTCCTCTTCACCCATTCCAGGTTTTCCATGTTTACCCTTTCCTTGTTACACCTGATCACTTACTATTGATGAGCTTTGTAGCATTTCCTTGATTGTGAGCAGCATAATAGCGATGCTACTCATTGAACATCAAAGACTCTCTGGATTAAGCTTTAGAAAGTTTTTTTATTGTGTTCCATTTGGCTATTGTAGAAAAGATTTACTAGGATGCTATCTGGACTGGAAGGTTTGAGGTATAAGCAGAGCTTGGATAGGCTGAGACGTTTTCCCTGGAGCTCGGGAGACTGAGGGGTGACCCAGTACAGATCTATAATATCATGAGAGGCATAGATAAAGTAGATAGCTAACAGCTTTTTCCCATGGCAGGGGAGTTGAAAACTAAAGGGGGTAGGTTTAAGGTGAGAGGAGAGTAATACAAAAGGGTCCAGAGGGGTAATTTTTTCACACAGAGAGTGGTGAGGCTTTGGAACGGGCTGCCAGAGATACTGGTGGAGGCGAGTACAATTTTGTCATTTAAGAAACATTTAGACAGGTACATGGAT
The DNA here is from genome assembly GCF_004010195.1 of Chiloscyllium plagiosum. Taxonomy (NCBI): domain Eukaryota; kingdom Metazoa; phylum Chordata; class Chondrichthyes; order Orectolobiformes; family Hemiscylliidae; genus Chiloscyllium; species Chiloscyllium plagiosum. The sequence continues at coordinate 13,015,832 of NC_057728.1, forward strand.
GGAATAGGTATGGAGGGATATGGACAAAACACAAGCAAATTGGACTACATTGATTGTGATAATTGGACAGCATGGACAAGTTGGACCAAAGGGCCTGTTTCCATGCTGTAAACATCTATGATTCTATAGCTCTTGCTTGGGATAAACTTTTTTTATAACCAGCAACTTAACTGGCTAACAACAGCACAGTATTTTTAATTTTACACCAAAATAGAACCTCTTCTCTTGACTAGTTGATAAAATGGCTGTTAACATTTCACTCTGTCCAATCCAAAATTATCTGCAAACCTGCACTGTTACTAAAAGTTGAAAACATGAATCCACACCAGCATTGACCCCTCTGTTGTGGCTGACTCTTCAAAAACAATGCTTCTGCCTGTACTCCCAGTGGATTTGCTAAACCTATTCTGTTACTTTATCTTTCTGCTCAGCGTTATGTAGTGCTGCTCACATTCCAAGATAAAAACAGCTTCTATGGACCATCATAAGCTAACCACCAACTCCACTGCTACTACTTTCAACAATGAGATAGATGTTATCTGCCATTGAAGGAATGATGATTATTGTATAACAGTAAAGAGTCTGAGAGAATTGAGTCTATTGTAGAAAGTGTCTTAAGCACCACTCACTATGATGTTGTCATATGGATTTCATTAAAGAACAGATGAGGATCTTGAAGGAGTAAGACCTAACATCTAAGTCCTCCTCATCTATCTGTAACAATGTCTACCTTATCAGTGTAACTTGTACTTAATTGTTAACACGCAGTGAACCACATGCCATAGAGCCATAGAGCCAAACAGCATGGAAATAGACTCTTTGGTCCGACTAGTCCATGCTGAACATAATCTCAAACTAAACTAATCCCACCTGCCTTTTCCTGGTCCATATTTCCTGAAATCCTTCCTATTCATGTCTCCATTCAAATGTCTTTTAAACATTGTAATCGTACGCACATCATCACTTCCTCAGGAAATTCATTCCACATGCAAACTACCCACTGTGTAAAATAATTTGCCCCTCATGTCTTTTTAAAATCTCTCTCCTCTCACCTTAAAAATGTATCCCTTAATCTTAAAATCCCCCATCCGAGGGAAAATACAACTACCATTAACACTATCTATAACTTTCATTATTTTTTAAACTTCTATCCAGTCGTCTCTTAATCTCCTATACTCCAATGAAAACAGGCAGACCCTATCCAGCCTTTCTTTATAATGCAAACCTTCCATTCATGGCAACATCCTGGAAAATCTCTCCTGAGTCCCTTCGAACTCTATAATATTTAAGAGAAGGATCTGTTCTCATTAGATAAGCAAGTAGTTTTCCTCATCCACACCAAAGCAGGTATGACTGTATAAATGAGGACCAAAAGGAGGCCTTTGAGCCTGCTCCTCATTCAATAATCTACTTTTACCCTCAACTCTACATTCTTATATATCACCAATAGTCTTTCATCCCCTGGGTAATCAAGAATCGATCTGCCTCAGCCTTAAGAGCCTTTTAAATTCTGCATTCCTATCTTTTTAAGATGGGAATTCTAAAGACTCACCAGAGACCTTCTGAGAGAAAACAATTGTTCCTTCATCACCGACTGAAATGCACCCCCTTTTATTTTTAAACTATGACCCCGGTTAGAGATTCTCCCAGAAGAGGAAACATCCTTTCAGCAATGGACTCTATTGCTCTCTACATGAAAAGAGCCTGCCAGTCGCCATCTTGTGCCCTGGTGATCAATAGTGAAGGCAACCTCATACAACGCGGTGGTCAGTGGTGAAGATCGTTAAAATAACAGCAGTTAAAATAATTACTTTTAGAATTTTTAGAAAATCTGCATCTTAAAACTAGAATAATATGATTCAGTCAGTGAATGTAGTTTATTGCATGTTATGTTCAAAATTCAGTCAACCTATATACAAATGAAAATACTCAGTTGAACACATATTAATTGATATTCTAAATTGAAGTTGACAAAGTGAAGTTGGTTGGCGTGCCAGTAGCAGTAGTGTTGGTGCCAATTATTTGAGAGGTTGGGAACTGGAGAAGACAGTTTTGACACTGTTGGAAGAAACATGATACATGCTTACTCTATCTGTACATCTTTTAGTGCAGTTCTTTTCATTTTGTTAGCAACCATGTACCATCAATTTTAAAATGAATGCAACAGTTCTTGACAAACAAGCTGATGTCCTGCAATCACCCTGTAACATTGACAGGGAAAGACTACAAGACTGCAGCCCTGAATTGTGTATGAACAATCTTTCAGAGATAGAAGATGTAATTTTGACTTTGAATAATATCACAAGTTATATTCCATTAACTTGAATGTCTTTGAAATATTTCTTCAGCTTGTTTTCATCCAAGTTCCATTCAACCGGCACAATATTGAAGGGGTATGAGAGCTGATGTTAAACATTTTCTACTTAAACATTTGCAACAGTAGTAGACTTTCCACCTTTAAGGGCATTTAAATGGTCATTGGCTAGACATATTGGAGAGAATGGAATGGTGTAGGTTAGATGGGCTTCAGATTGGTTCCACAGGTCGAAGAGCCTGTACTGCGCTGGGATGTTCTATGTTCTATGTTCTACTATAATCCAAGGTCAAATCTTGAACCATTCCCTCTTCATTAAAAATTCCATGTTTAGGGGCATTGGAGCAAGGGTTGGCCATTCAATCCTCCGAGCTTACTTTGGCAATATAGTTCATGGCTGATCATCTGCCTCAAAGCCATTTCCCCATGCAATCTCCATATTCCTTGGTGTCATTAGTATCTGGAAACCTACTGATCACTATCTTGAGCATTATCAAAGACTGAGCTTTCGCAGTCCCCAGGGTTAGAGAACTGCAAATCATCACTACCCTGAGCTTGGCCCTAAATGGATTAACCTTTATTCTGAAAGTGTCCCCGGTTATAGACCCCCACCTCCCCTCCAAACACAACCACTATCCCAACCTGGGGGAAGCATATGTTCCTTGTCGACCCTCAAGGATTCTGTAAGATTCGATAAGATCCTCTGTCGTTTTTCTAAATTCTAGAAAATATGAGCCATGTCCTCAATCTCTACTTATAGGACAGTCCTACCAACCAGGGGTTAGTTTGGGTGGTAGTCTCTACTGAATTCCCTCTGCAGAAAGTATATTACTCCTTAAGTAAGGGGAATACATCTGCATATAATACTCCAAGTGTGGTCTTACCAAGACTCTATACAATTGAAGCTTTGTTACTCCTGTACTCAAATCTTCCTGCAATAAAGGCCAACACCATTTCCCTTCTTAATTTTTGCTGTACCTTCAAGTTAGCTTTCAGGCATATTAAAAAAAATGAAGACACCCAGGTCCTTTTGGATATAAACACTCTCAAATCTTTCATCCTTTAAGAAGTCTAAGGATGCCTCTGTTCCGCCTACTAAGTGAATGATCTCTTATCCATGTTCTAGTCCATTCACTCAACCTGACAAAATCTCCTTGAAGCCTCACTGCATCATCGTCACCACTGTCCTTCCAACCTTGCCTAATATCACCTGTGAACTTGAAAATATTACTTATGGTATCACACCCCGCCTCCCCCATCTAAATCATGAATATAAATTGTGAGCAGCTTAGGGTCTGAGTTCTGATCTGTATCGTACCCCAACTGGCCTTAGCCTGTCATCCTGAGAGAGACTTATTTATTCCTGCTCTGCCTTCTTTCTGATAAACAATCCATAATTCATGCTAACGTATTACCCTCTATCCCTGTGTTCTACTTTTGTTTTACCAACTTCCTGCATGGGACCTTAGTGAAAGCCTTCTGAAAATCAAAATACAACACATTCACTATTCTAAAAAGAAATCATTGCATTTAGCATCTACCACTACTTGCCCAGAGGGCAGTTAAGAGGCAGTTTTGGAGTTATATATTAGCCAGACTAGCTCAGGACATTACTGAACTAGATCAGTTATTCCCTGGCAATCAGTTCATGGTTCTTATTATACTCTTAACTGCAACTTTTTAAAAAAATTAGCATCGTCTGCCACAGTGGGAATTGAACATGAGCCCTGGGTGAGTTACCCAGGTTGCTGGATTAATTGTCTAACAATAATACCTCTAGGCCATCGCCTCCTCTTATTTCCCTCCTTATCTTCTCTGTTTTAAAAAAAGAAGTCCGATGAGTTTGTCAAACATGATTTCCCTTTAGACATCCATGCTGACTCTGCCCTGTGTTGTTCTGAATTAAGACTTTTGCAAGATCACCATGCTGTGAAAGGTGGAACATCTTTAAGTCTCAGCAAATGGTTCAGTGCCTGCTGTCTTGTCTCTGAATAAGAATATTGTGGATCAAGTTCCACTCTAAGAGATTTGGCCACCTAATCTAGGCTGACTCTCCAGCACAGAAAGGCGCACTGTGCTGTGGAATCGAATCTGAGTTCATTTTCAGCTTCATGCACTGTCTGTATTGTCAGGCGCTCTCAATTTGCTGAGTATCATTGGACAAAGCACTCCAGAGCTGAATGCCAATAAAGCTTCCCAAGGCCAGGTTTTCAATTGATTGGCAGACACCAACATTGAAGGGAAGAAAAACTGCTGAGGGGTTCCTGGAACTTTTGTCAAAAGTTTCTTTCATTTAGATTTTGTCTCCTCTTTTACGTTTTGTGAGGGTTATAAACTCTTCTAACTTCTTCCGTCAGGCAGAAATTACAAAAGTTTAAACACATATAGCAACAGATTTAAGAATAGCTTCATCCCTACTGTTCTCAGATTTGTGAATGGACCTCTCAAATTTTAAATTTAAATGTTGATCTCACACTTTGTGCATCTTCTCTGCTGCCGTAACATTGTATTCCTCGTTCTGTTCTCTTACCCGCATTCACTTTGTATGGTATGATCTGCCTGCACTGTGAGCAAAACAAAACATTTACCTCGGTACATGTGACAATAATAAATCAAATCAAATCAAATCAAATCAAAATGTTTTGTTGGAATGACCCAGGACAGGGCCAATTACACCACTGAGGCCAAGAAATGTCTTCACATGTAGAGCTGAGGCACTGGCTACTTCAGTTTACCTCGCCATACATTGCTGCAGCCTCTAACCATGTCCAATCCCAAACCCAAGCATCTGAAAATAAAAGAAACAGGATTTGTGGACCCTAGCACACCCTCCACAACCAATGGTTGTTGTTCAGAACACTGACAGCTTTAATTGGCTGCCTTGGACTGATCATTGAGATTGATAGGGTAGTTGAACCCAGGTCTCCCTACACCTGAAGGATCTCTAATCAATATCATATACACCACTCTCTGCTGTTGAAAGCTTCTGCTTTGTCTTGTGCTTTAAGGTAATACTGCTCCCTACGCTTTGGGATATCATTGTGGGGTATTATCTGGGCTGTGTGTGTCTGCACATACATTGATCCTGAGACTGTTTGCTCCTTTTCTTGATCAGATGGGCCAATGGGCCAAGGAGTGGCAAATGGAGTTTAATTTAGATGAATGTGAGGTGCTGTATTTTGGACATGCAAATCAGAGCAGGACTTATACGCTTAATGGTAAGGTCCTGGGGAGTGTTGCTGAACAAAGAGATCCTGGAGTGCAGGTTCATAGTTCCATGAAAGTAAAGTCTCAGGTAGATAGGATAGTGAAAAAGGCATTTATTATGCTTTCCTTTATTGGTCAGAGCAGTGAGTGTTGGAGTTAGGAAGTCATGATGCCGCTGTACTGGACATTGGTTAGGTCACTTTTGGAATATTGTGTGTAATTCTGGTCTCCCTCCCATCGGAAGGATGATGTGAAACTTGAAAGGGTTCAGAAAAGATTTACAAGGATGTTGCCAAGATTGGAGGGTTTGAGCTATAGGGAGAGGCTGAATAGGCTGGGGCTGTTTTCCCTGGAGCATTGGCGGCTGAGGGGTGACCTTATAGAGGTTTATAAAATCATGAGGGGCATGGATAGGGTAAATAGACAAAGTCTTTTCCCTGGGGTAGGGGAGTTGAAATCTAGAGGGCATAGATTTAGGGTGAGAGGGGAAAGATTTAAAAGGGACCTAAGGGGCAACATTTTCAGATAGAGGATGGTACGTGTATGGAATGAGCTGCCAGAGAAAGTGTGGCGGCTAGTACAATTGCAACATTTAAAAGGCAGCTTGATGGGTATATGAATAGGAAGGGTTTAGAGAGATATGGGCCGGGTGCTGGCAGGTGGGACTAAATTGGGTTGCAATATCTGGTCGGCGTGGACAAATTGGACTGAAGGGTCTATTTCCGTGCTGTACATCTCTAAAACATCTCTATCTCCTCATGTATTGTAACACTCCTTTATTTACCTTTGTACTTACTGGGTTTATAGCTCTTTCTCCCCAGTAGATCTAAGACCTCTCTTCATGCCCACATTTTAGAGAGCTGTCTTTACCCTATTGATGTTAGTCATGTGATCAGTTGCACCTTTCACTTCATTGTAATAGTTGCCTGTGTAGTGTGACTCACTGCTTAAACATTTGTTTCCTGTGGAGTCTGTGAAGAGGCAAGCCCTTTGGTTGAACCGTGCTTTCCTATCTGATAGAAAATATCCTTGCTTTTATGACAAATAATTTCTTTTGAGTGTTAAACATGATAAGCTCACAATATGACAGTTTACCCAGATGGCTTGAACAATTAAGTGCCTCAATATATTCTATGAATTCAGTCCAATTCATTTGTATGTGCATAATGAACAAAGAGGGTGGTTAGGAGGCCGTAGATATGGTGGCATGCTGGCTCAATAGTTAGCACTGCCGCTTCACAGCACCAGGGAACTAGATTTGATTCCAGACTGTCTATGTGGAATTTTCACATTCTGTCCAGGTGCTCTGGTTTTCTTCCGATGTCCAAAGATGTGGAGGTTAGATGGATTGTCCATGCTGAATTGCCCATAGTGTTCAGGGATGTGCAGCCTTGGTAGGTTAGCTATGGGAGTTGCGGGGTAACGGGGATAAGGTCTGATTGGGATGCTCTTCAGAAGGTCGATGTGGGCTAGATGGTTTGCTTCTACACCGTAGGGATTCGATGATCTTCTTCATTCCTTCAATTGGAAAGAAAGCAAAACAGTTTAGGTTATGGATGGCAAATAGGACCTATCTCCCAACATTAAAATTATACCCATTGCCTCTAGGTGTTTCCCTCTTGCTAGATAATGAAGAGCTCATCTGTGTTTAGATGTTGAACCAGCTTTGACTAATAAGGAGGATGCCAGTAATTTATTGGTGTTGATTTCACAAGCTTTCTCCCAACCAAGTTTCATTCCTAAGTTCAGCACGACACACACGACTGTTCAAGGTATGCCTCATACAGGTTCACAAGAGGCCTATAAAACTAATTACTCATTTTATTGAGAGCAAACATAATTTGGAATATGCAGTGAATCAATAACTTGATTGAGTGGACTGCATTGCCATCTGTAAGTGTATCAAATAAATATCCTTTTCAAACACTGAGAAAGCCAAATAGTCCTAAAATTATAGGACTAAGAGCCAAAATTGAGTTGCTTCACGTAAATTGTAAATCTTATAAATTTGCTTAAATTGGATTTCCTTTGTTGGTTATCTATTCCTTTTCAAAACGATTTTTCTGTTTCATCCCATACTCTGTTACAGCATCACAGACACAGTCAATAGTTTACCACTGACATGCGAACTGGTGTGAGAGCAGCAACATTTCTATGGATTCATTTTCTTGCTGGGTAGCTTACTGAGAAAGTGCTGCTGTATTATACGAGTTTGTTGTTACCTGCTGTGGCTGTTGGGTCAATTGTTCATAACGGGGTTGGAGAGGGGAGAAAGAGGACAGGAGATGGAGTATATATTATCACTGTATAAAGTGAAAATTCATCCATACCCTATGACAGAAAATATGTATGAACTCATAGGTTTTCATCTGGTGACATTTTAACATCACCAGTAGCAAATTGGTAGAATTTGCTGCATTTGCTGGAAGATAGTATTCTGTTTCTTTTTGGAAAATATATGTATTAAGGGTTTGCATCTGATAACACTTTAATAGCACCAAAAGCAAATTGATAGAATTTGCTGTATTTGCTAGAAGATTCAGTATTCTGTATGCTTTTAGAAAATATCGACAAATGCGAACAACAGGATAACAAAATCTCCCCACTCTGCAGGCACCCTGCCTCTATTCCTGATGAAGGGCTTTTGCGTGAAACGTCGATTTTCCTGCTCCTCGGATGCTGCCTGACCTGCTGTGCTTTTCCAGCACCACTCTAATCCTAACAAAATCACAGGGTCATTGTCACTTGTAAAGACTATCATTTGAAGTAGAAAGAGAAACGTACATTTATAATGTACCTTTCAGGGACTAAGTTAGTCCTCCAGTGCTTTGCAGCCAACCAAATACTTTTAAAGGGAAGTCACCACCATAATACAAGAAAATATGGCAGCCTTCTTACATACCAAGAGCTCACAGGTTACAGTATGATTATATCTTTCATATTGTGATTTTTGAAAGCAAAACAAAAACGTGATACCATCTTGATCTATGTAACATATCGTGGGCATGTAATAGGTACATATCATCTACGGAAAGGGAAAAGTGTGAATGAGTATTGCAGAAATGGCTTGAACAGTACTTGTGTTCCTGATATTACACCTGAAGCTGCCTTTGCTTACCTAACATGCTTGTGGCCCAGGTTAATGAGCTTTACTGATATTGAATAAATACTGAAGTGTTCTGTTAATATCTATTATTAATTGATCTCATGTTGTGTTAACTGAAGTGAGTTTGATGGAAAAGGAAGGCAGATGGTCACTGTGTGCTTTTAATCTGACTCAGTAAGACAAGCCATTCAGCTCGGCAGTACATGATGTGCAATTGTGAATCTGTATGATCCTGTTTTTGACATCTTTTGTCACAACACTGTCCAATAAATTAATTGATGTATTTCTCCTCAAGGCATCTCCCAAGAATAAATTAACCATTAACTTTTGTAGGTCTAGAACTTGGAATTCACCAGTGTCTTGCTGAATTCAGCTGATACAATTTTTCCTATGATATCTATTAACACTGAATTCTACATTCTGAAAAGTTGCAAATATCATACTGGAAATGTGGCAAACCCAGATGAAAATTTACATTTAAATTCAAAAATAAATAACCTGACAAATGTTAAAATTCTAAATTAAAATCAAATGGCAAATGAACCAAGAAAATCAAATCATGCAGTTAATGTTTTATGAAGTATAAGTGGACCATGACTCACAGTAGACAAAACTCTTGATCAAATTAAATAATCAGCATGAAAATTATTAAGACTGTTGAATAACTGTGAGCTATCCTGCAAAAGATAAGCTATTAGATGTGGAAAGCTGAAGCATATTGCAATAGGGTGGAAAGCAGAGAGGAAAAAGTGTTGTCTTTTTTCTAATGCCATAGAATTACATGATATGTTTAAATAGCTTTCACACATAAAAACAATGTAAACTCATGATAAATCTTCTTACAATGCTTCAAAAAAGGTTAGTGCAATATTCTTACAATCAGTTCAAGGGAATGATAGGCCTTCTTATTAAGTATTCACAAAATTAGAGGAGCCATCTTAAATCCTGGAAATACAAAATCCATATTTTGTACGTGCAAATAATCAGTAATTTGTAGGCGAGAGGGTTACATTCATGGTGGTTTTATACTTGCCATTAGATGTCGTAAGCCCTCAACAGTGGGATTGGTTGTGTATACAACAGCTTCTAGATTTATGTGTCACAGTGCAAGTGCTCTCAAAGTTGCTAGGTCACTCTGACATCCAGGAACAATACAGGCAGAACACTTCACCGTTTTTGAAACTGCAGGATCCAGAACATTGTAAAAAATGCACTCAACAACCTGCTGCACATTTCGGTCATTCAGTATTCAGCCTGTGTTTTTATTTACTATTTATTCATTTACAGGATATCACTGACTAGGCCGAAGTTTATTGCCTATCTCCAACTGTTTGAGAGAAGGTGATGGTGAGCTACTGGTCAATTCATGTTAGAAAGGGGTTTCCAGCATTTTGACCCAGTGACACTGAATGAACAGCAACATAGTTCCAACTCAGTATGGTGTGTGCCTTGGAGAGGAATTTAGAAGTGATAAAATTTCAATGCATCTGCTCTCCTCATTGTTCTATATGGCAATGTTTGTTGGGTTTTGAAGGGCTGTCAGAGGAGCTTTGGTGAGTTGTTGTAGAACATTTTGAAGATATGTACCTATCATTGCCACTGCACATCAATGGAGGACGTAGTGACTATTTAGATGGGATACCAATCAAGTGGATGATATATCCTGGATGGTGTCAAGTTCTTCATCATTGGTGGTGTGCAGACAAATGAGGAATATTTCATAGTGCTGTCATGTTTGATAGCCCTTCCACCACAAGCATGGTGGGCATTGATGACTCCTTCCACCACAAGCATTGTGAGAATTTATTTCAAATTTTTGAGAGTAGCTTTGAATAATGTTTTTGTGTTGTGTCAGGTATGTTTTTAAAAATCTCAAACTGGAGTCCAGCCTTTTTTCAACTCATCCATTTCTAAGCTGTGTGGTTTCAGGCCAAAACCATGGACAAGAAGAATATTTAAAGGTCAGAATCAATGATCATCTATTAGAGGAGTCTTATAATGTATGGTAAGGTATTGAGTGATGTTCCATAGTACTCGGACCAGCACTGTTTCTAATTTAAGGATGTGGCCTTATGGTAATGGGAAATCATCTGGTGTTAAAATTGATGCAATCAGATCAAAAGCCAGTGGAAAGTAAAATTGAGCCATGTATAAAAGTGAACAACCAATCTGATCATGCGAGTTCCCCACAGGCTAATGAAATTGGAAGAGGCATCTTAGAAACTACTGACTGAGCTGAGGAAGATATGTACGTGAGAAGAATAATGACCAAAAGATCCATTTGCAAAACTCCTTCTGTAGTGAAGCATCCCAAGTTTTTTTTTCCATAGGGTGGCTGATCAGTTATTGAACAGAAAATTCTGCAAGTTAGACACACAACCAAAGACAATACAATAGGCAAAGTTTTTGAAGAAGAGAATTGAGATTAGGATAAGAGTAAACTTGGAAAATTTCACAGGGCTGTATGTATGGAGGAGGGTACTTGTTATTTCCCAATAATTAAACTCAAAAGAATGGACAGATGAATGTGATGAAGATGTAAATTGAGTTGACTCTGTAGAGATTTGGGGATAGAGAGCAGATTTCAGCCTCTGGGTGAAGTAAAGGCATCAAGATAGTTATAAAGTAGGATGAAGCTTTTGAAGTAAATGGCCAGGAGGTGCAGGGCAGTGTACTGTAGCTAATGTGAAGGAGCACTGATGTGACACTAATGGAACACCTGAACTCTAACACGTCAAAGGAAGCAACAGGAAGTGGTCTTGGTGCACTAAGGAAATCTGGGCAGGAGTAAAGAGAACCAAGCCTGAATCTCTTTATTACTCAAAACAGTAAAGGACAGGAACTGAGAGCTCAGGAATAGAAAATCTGGATGGAGCCGAAAAAGATGCTACGTACTTTAATTAGATTATGGAGGAGATTTACTAAAAGCATACCAAAGACGAGGTGTTTCAGTCATGCGAATAGGCTGGAGAAGCTGGAGTTGGAACATGCAGCAGAGGAAACTAGGTATTCAGAATTATACAGAGTTTTGATGAAGTAAATAAGGAGAAGCTACAGTCAAGTTGGGTGAGCACAGCCAGATATTCATAACCTTAAACAATTCTCTCATCCATCCATTTTCTTTTTGAACAGAGACAATTATGTTTTTGATGCAGTGATCTGGAATACACTATCTGAGAGAGTGGTGGGAACAAATTCGGTGGTAACTTTCAAAAGAACATTGGATTTGTATTTGAAAAGAAATGATTTGAAGGGCACTGGCGAAGCAGCAGGGGAGAGAAGTGAATTCAAGAGTTAGTTCAAATGAGTCAGCACAATGGACCAATGGTACTGTCTATGTCATACCATTTGGTTGGACACATAGCTATAATGCCTTTGACATCCAATTAGATTAGATTCCCTACATTGTGGAAACAGGTCCTTTGGCCCAACCAGTCCACACCAACCTTCCGAAGAGTAACCCACCCAGACCCATTTCCCTCTGATTAATGACCTAATACTATGTACAATTTAGCATGGCCAATTCACCTGACCTGCACATCTTTAGACTGTGGGAGGAAGCCCATGCAGACAACGTGCAAACTCCACATAGACAGTCACCTGAGGCTAGAATTGAACCTGGTGCTGTGAGGCTGCAGTGCTAACCACTGAGCCACCATGCTGCCCTTACCAAAGTGAAGCTTCTACTGAGAACTTGATTAAGGCATCTACTCTGATGGTGGTCAACGAAGTTGCAACAAGAACACTGAAAAGGCTTCACTTAGGAGTTTTGACATCATGTTCAAGTCTTGGTGAAACTCTCACTCAGGATCACTGCTCCCAAGTCGACAGTGGTGTTTGAAAAGCCAGTGCGTTTAAGATGAGGCCGAGGAAACATGCAAAGAGAAGATATCCTGAGTCAGCAACTCATTGAAAATTTGATGTCTATGGCATCTTGTCCTACTTGCAACAAAACCTCAGAGCAGAACCTTTCAGGCCTTAGCAATCACTGATATAATCAAAAGAACCCCAACAGATGAGAAACATGGCCATATTAATCTTAGGTGATGAGCTGGAAGGTAATTTTATTAATAACAGATAATTGGGAACAAAAGCCAATGTTCCAATTAACAACAACTTGCTCATGAACAGCAGTTAGGTAACTATAGGCCCTTGTTGGCTTGAATCCTGTAATCTGGAAAGCATTATATTTATTTTAAAGGGAAACCGTTCAAGGATATTCAAGAAGAGTGAAGACAAAATTTCCGATACATTGAGCTCAGGAAAGAAAGGTCAGGCTTTTCCGAGTAACTGTAATTATGTTGGAAGGGACAGTACTGACTTAACAGCAATAAAGTGGATATCAGATCACTTTAGCTTTCAGGGTCTATTCGATCAAGACCATATTGAAAGATTTGTAGCTAACTGAATGTTCTTGGGATAAGCCAAATTGGCTGAATAAGAGGAAAGAAGATTAAAAGTTCACTTCCAGTTCTTGCGAGCAGTGATGATCACTGGAGTAATCCAAAAGCAATAACACACAGCTCTAGCATTCACAATCTCTATTTGCAGCTTGACTGTATACTTACTTCTGACTGAGAAGTGTTTGGGTTCAGGCTCCATGCCTAGAGTTAAGCACGTCATCTAGCCTGACACTTCAGAGCAGCACTGAGAGAATGCTACATTGTTAAAGCTGCAGTCTTTTGGATGGTGTGTTAAAGCTGAAGATTTATTGATTAACTTCTGAAGAATCCTGTCCCTTGAGTGTGCGCGGAGAAAGATCAACTTTAATATATAAGAGATCCATTCAAAAGTCTGATAACAGTGGGGAAGACTCTGTTTTGTACCATCTGCCTGATGGAAAAGGGTGGAAGGAGTGGGAGGGGTCTTTGATGATCTTCACTACTTTCCTGAGGAAGTATAGACAGAGTCAATGGATGGAAAACAGATTTTGTGATGGACTGGGCTGTGTTCACAGTTCTCTGTAATTTCTTGAGTTCCTGGGCCATTTCAAGCTGTGATGTATGCAGATAAGATGCTTTCTATGGTGCATCTCTAAAAATTGTTCAGAGTCATGACGAATTTCCTTAGCCCTTTGAGGAAATAGAGATGTTGGTGTGTTATCTTGACTGTAGTGGATGGACCAGGACAGATCATTTATGATATTTACCCCGAGCTCTCAACCATTTCCACCTCAGCACCATCAGCAAAGGACAAGCTCAAGCACTTGCATCCATCTTAAGCCAGAGTACCAAGTGGTAATCTTCGAGGAGAAAGTGAGGACTGCAGATGCTGGAGATCAGAGCTGAAAATGTGTTGCTGGAAAAGCGCAGCAGGTCAGGCAGCATCCAAGGAACAGGAGAATCGACGTTTCGGGCACAAGCCCTTCTTCAGGAATGAGGAAAGTGTGTCCAGCAGGCTAAGATAAAAGGTAGGGAGGAGGGACTTGGGGGGAGGGGCGTGGAAATGTGATAGGTGGAAAGAGGTCAAGGTGAGGGTGATAGGTCAGACGGGGGTGGGGGCGGAGAGGTCGGGAAGAAGATTGCAGGTTAGGAAGGCGGTGCTGAATTCGATGGATTTGACTGAGACAAGGTGGGGGGAGGGGAAATACCTTGTCTCAGTCAAATCCATCGAACTCAGCACCGCCTTCCTAACCT
>NC_057728.1:13032354-13059837 GCF_004010195.1 Chiloscyllium plagiosum
GGTTGGAGTGGGTGAGAGGGGTGGGGGAGTTCAGGTGGCGGTTAATATCGCGGCGGCAGTTGGCTATGCAGAGGTCGAGGGCAGGTAGGGGGCCAGCACGGGGTGTCCAGGTGGATGGGGTGTGTTGGAGGCGGGAGAAGGGGTCGTCAGAGGGTGGGCGAGAGTCTTGGTTGAAGAAGTAGGCACGGAGGCGAAGGCGGCGGAAGAATTGTTCGATGTCACGCCGCGTGTTGAACTCGTTAATCCGAGAGCGTAGGGGAATGAAGGTGAGGCCTCTGCTGAAACCACTTGGATTACCAAGTGGTAATCCAAACTGGTCTAAATTTCTGAGCATCACAGATGGCAGCATCTGTCAATTCAAATCACTTCAGCCATTTCTTAATATCATGTGAAGGCCCTGGATATTGCAACGGCTATGAGCTCCGATAACGCTCTGGTAATTGAACTGAAGACTTGAGTCCGAGGGCTTGCCACTTTACTAGCCAAGTCATTTCAGTGCAACTATAACACTGGCTTCTACCTGGCCGTGTGGAGAATTTGCCAGGTATATCCTATTCACAAAGTGCAAGAGATATCCAGTTACGTCAGTTATCACCCCTTCAGTATGCTCTTGATCGTCTGTAGAGTATTGGAAGGGGGTCATTAACAATTCTGTCCAGCAGCACTTACAAATGAGTAATCTATCTCGTTTAGGTTCTATCAAGGCCATTCAACTCCTCTTCTCATTATAGCCTCCACCAAATAAGGAATAAAGAGCTGAACTACAGAGGAAAGATAAGATTGCCTGTCCTTTGACAATGGATGGCATCAAGAAAATCAGCAAAATTGGTGTCAGTGGAAATAAGGGGGAAATCTCTTCACTGCCTGGAGTCAAATCTAGCACAAAGGAGGATGGTTGTAGCTTTGAAGGTCTATCATCTCAGTGCCAGGACATCACTGCAGGAATGCCTCTAGGGTGGTGTCCTAGGCCAAATTATTTTCAATGACCTTTCCACCATCCAGGAGTGCAATTGTTCTTAGATGATTGCATGATGTTCTGCACCATTTGTGATACTGAACAGTTTGTGTTCACTTAGAGTCAGAGAGATGTACAGCATGGAAACAGACTCGTCGGTCCAACCCATCCATGCCGATCAGATATCCCAACCCAATCTAGTCCCACCTGCCATCACCCGGCCCATATCCCTCCAAACCCTTCCTATTCATATACCCATCCAAATGCCTCTGAAATGTTGCAATTGTATCAGCCTCCACCACTTTCTCTGGCAGCTCATTCCATATACTTACCACCCTCTAAGGGGCAACTTTTTCACATAGGTCTCTTTTATGTCTTTCCCCTCTCACCCTAAACCTATGCCCTCTAGTTCTGGACTCCCTGTCCCCAGGGAAAAGACTTTGCCTATTTACCCTATCCATGCCCCTCATAATTTTGTAAACCTCTATCAGGTCACCCCTCAGCCTCTGACGCTCCAGGGAAAACAGTCCCAGCCTGTTCAGCCTCTCCCTTTAGCTCAGATCCTCCAACTCTGGCAACATCCTTGTAAATCTTCTCTGAACCCTTTCAAGTTTCACAACATCTTTCCAATAGGAAGGAGACCAGAATTGCACGCAGTATTCCAACAGTGGCCTAACCAATGTCCTGTACAGCCGCAACATGACCTCCCAACCTCTGTACTCAATACTATGACCAATAAAGGAAAGCATACCAAACACCTCCTTCACTATCCTATCTACCTGCGACTCCACTTTCAAGGAACTATGAACCTGCACTCCAAGGTCTCTTTGTTCAGCAACACTCCCTAGGACCTTACCATTAAGTCTATAAGTCCTGCTAAGATTTGCTTTCCCAAAATGCAGCACCTCACAATTATCTGAATTAAACTCCATCTGCCACTTCTCAGCCCATTGGCCCATCTGGTCAAGATCCTGTTGTAATCTGAGGTCACCTTCTTCGCTGTCCACTACACCTCCAATTTTGGTGTCATCTACAAACTTACGAACTGTACCTCTTATGCTCACATCCAAATCATTTATGTAAATGACAAAAGGTAGAAGACCCAGCACTGATCCTTGTGGCACTCCTTGCAGCAAGACCTGGGAACAATTCAGGCTTGAAGTGATATGTGTGTAGTGTAGGTCTGCGATCAGTAATTAGCTGGGTTTTTTAGGTGCTTCGAATCACTCCCAGATCCCTGGTTCTGACACTGGACTTATGAACTGAAGAAGGCGGTAGACAGTTTCAGGCAAAATAATCTGCGTTTATTAAATACAAAGGTAAGTATAATCCAAGAAATAAAGGCAAGTGCAATAAACAGTGAAATTGACATGATTAGTAATACAGAGGGCAGTAATTAAATACACTATTAAATTAGACACAGGTTAAACACTATTAGAAGCTAAACAGCAGTTTTAATCAGAAACTTTAATCAGGCGTCCTACACTTGGGGTTCCCTGCACAATCACCATTCATGTTTACCACCCTTTAGCTTAGGTTGGAAACTTTAGGGCCTTGGGAATTTAAGCTCATCACTGGGGAGAATTGTGATTTTGAAGTACAGCTGGCCATTCCTATTGCTCTACCCAGTGCCTTGGTAAAGACTTCAGACTGTTGGGCCTTCAGCCTGGGTTGAGTCCGCTGATGCGGTAGGTCACGTAGTGGATTCATTGGCTGATTACTTGGTTTTCCTTACTTTCTGGTGGTTTTGTGGGCCGGTTTTCACCTCAGGATGTGTCCAAGGTCCCATGGTGTCAGTTCAGTTGGTGATCTTTGGATGTTTTCAGTTCATAGTCGGCTGCATTTGGCTCCTCTGGTTTGGAACAAGCTTACGTCGATAGGTTTCGGAATTGCTGTCAAAATCCCCCTTCTGGAGGTAGTTCTTGGAAATAGCCTCTGGAATTATCTGTTGGTATTCTTCTACTAGGGATGGCTGTTAGGAATGCCTCCTGGGGAACAGCTGCTTGGGATCCCTCTTCTGTGGCGATCACTCCTTCAGGTGAGATTGGGACCTGCTATGATACTAATTGTGAGCCTCTTATCTTCATGTCAAATCTCGGCATGCCATTGTGCTGTCTTTGAAGTCATGATTTGGAGTTGCTGGTGTTGGTTTGGGGTGTACAAAGTTAAAAATCACACAACACTAGGCTATAGTTCAGCAGGTTTATTTGGAAGCACCAGCTTTCAGAGCCTAGTGAAGGAACTGATGAAGGAGCAGTGCTCCGAAAGCTGGTGCTTCCAAATAAACCTGTTTGACTATAACCTGGTGTTGTG
The DNA here is from genome assembly GCF_004010195.1 of Chiloscyllium plagiosum. Taxonomy (NCBI): domain Eukaryota; kingdom Metazoa; phylum Chordata; class Chondrichthyes; order Orectolobiformes; family Hemiscylliidae; genus Chiloscyllium; species Chiloscyllium plagiosum. Next base: position 13,035,623 of record NC_057728.1, read on the forward strand.
ATTTTTATCTTTGAAGTCAGTTGTCTTCCTGATAGTTAAGAGTATGTGCACATGGATTTTGATTGAAGGTGAATGCCCAATATCTCTGTAAATGAATATTGATTGAAGTTGAATGTCTGGTATCTGTATAGGCCCCATTCAGTCTGTGTTGGGTAGTTCAAGGTTTAAAAGTTAGTTTCAGTCTCGAATGTTAGGTCTGGTTGATAGTTCTCTTAGAGTGGAATTGTAAATTGGAATTCCAAGCTGAACAATGGTTCCAGGCAGCCAACACTGAGTCTGTGTATTTTTCCAAACCTTAGCCCAACTGTCCCCTTTCGGTTAAACGTTTTTTTAAAAGTCCAGACTTTTGGTCCAGTACTTTACATGATGGGTATTTTTGCTCAATCCTACAGTGGTAATATTCATGCCCGCGAGTGCCATACAATGACCAGTGTTATGGACCAGGTCAGGCCCCCTTAACATTTCAAGGAATAACCCAGAGCCTAACTTTTCTGGTTGTTTTAAGCTGGTGTAAGGTGGATATTCTAGGAGCGATGGAGCTGGCCCAACCACTTAGTTTTAAACAAAATAGAATTTATTTGTATGATTACTGAATGAAACACGAACATAAGAGAACAGAATATAGAATAACTTTACCCAAAAACCCAACAGATTATCTCAACTTAATGATGCTGTTCCAATTTCCAGCAAAAATCCCCGTAAACACCCCTTGGCACAAAAGGTAAAATCAAACACAGGGTCTTACAGGAAAGAGAAATGGCAGAGAGAGTTTAGCATGGAACACATTCTTCCATGCAGCTGTTTCTTTGACCAGTGGCCTCAAAACTATCGGAAAGGTGTTGTGAAACTTGAAAGGGTTCAGAAAAGATTTACAAGGATGTTGTCAGGGTTGGAGGATTTGAGCTATAGGGAAAGGCTGAACAGGCTGGGGCTGTTTTCCCTGGAGCGTTGGAGGCTGAAGGTTGACCTCAGCTTCAGTGGTATCCTGTCTACCTATTTCAAAATTTACTCCCTCGGCCACCAACACACAAGTGGCAGCAGTGTGTACCATCAACAAGATGTATGGTAATAACTAATACGGGCTCTTTAGGCAGCACCTTCCAAACTCATGACGTCTACCATCTAGAAGGACAAGGCCAGCAGATACAAGGGAAGATGACCACCTGCAATTCCCCTTCCAAGCCACACATCATCCTGACTTGGAAATACATTGCTGTTTCTTCACTATAACTAAACTAACATCTTGGGACTCCCTTTTTAACGTCATTGGGGTGTTGCTAAAGATGGTAGCAGTTGAAGATGGTGGCTCAACACCACCTTGTCAATGGCAATTAGGGAGGTGGGCAGTTAATGCTGGCCGAGCCAGTGATGACTCTGTCCCATAAACAGGTAGAAGAAGATGTACAGTTTTATTCTGATGCGAGTGAGGTCCAGCAGCCAGAGATGGGCAGACAGCTGGAAGTTATATCTTGGTTTGTGTCCTTGGACAAAGCAGCTTATGCATACAGAAAACACAATTCACTTTTTTTGAGGAGAATAGGATCAATGCCTGACCTGTGTACAAGAAGAGAAGGAAAGGGAGATAATAATGAGGTGGATCAATAATATCCTAAAATGAGACCTATATAATGAAGACAGCTGCATGTAATGAAGATCCTTTTCATATCCAATGTTACTTGTCCTGCAGCATACACCTGGACCTTTTCAAAACAGACATTTTCAAATTGTAAGTCTGTTATAAATTGATTATTGAATTCTTAAAAGCCATACTTGGTGCATGTTGATGTTTTCTGCTTCCCTCATTGAGAAGAAACAGGCTTGGTGTAAGGAATAACCATCATTGTTAATACCATGAACATGGTACCAAAATGATGGTCTAGCATCTGCAAGTTGCAACTGTCAAACCGGTCAAGTTTATAGAGGTGCTCAAAAATAGGATGCAGCTGCCTTTACATAAAATTAGTGATAAGTTTGTAAATTTGAAGCATGTTTGTACACTGTGTAACTTGGGTAACTCAGTTATAAATACTGCATGCAGTTTTCTTTCCGTTTGCTGAGGTCAGGAGTTGTTCGGATTTGCAATCTTGTTGAAATGTCCTTCCTTGTCTGCCAACATCACATGACCTCCACCATGTAGTCCACATACCTTACAACTTCTTCAAGAAAGACACAGCACAGAGGAGTCAGTGGTCCTGTGCGCACACAACACTTATCTGTACTACTGACTGATATGCCTAAGATTTCAGCCATGGTTTAATGAATAAATGATTAACTTGAAGGACTTAGAGTCAAAGGGGCGTACAGCATGAAAACAGACCTGTCAGTCCAACCCGTGCATGCTGACCAGATATCCTAAACTAATCTAGTCCCATTTGCCAGCACATGGTCCATATCCACCCAAACCTTTCCTATTCATGTACCCATCATAATGTCTTGTAAATGTTGTAATTGTATCAGACTCCACCACTTCCTCTGGCAGCTCATACCTTACTCACACCACCCTCTGCATGAAAAAGTTGCCCCTGAGGTCCCTTTTAATTTTTTTCCCCTTTCATGCTAAATCAATGCTCTCTAGTTCTTGGCTTCCCCACCCCAAGGAAAAGATCTTGTCTATTTACCCTATCCATGCCCCTCATGATTTTAAAAATCTCTATAAGCCTCTGATGCTCCAGGGAAAACAGCCCCAGCCAATTCAGGCTCTCCCTATATCTCAAACCCTCTAATTCCTGATGAAGGGCTTTTGCCCGAAACATTGATTTTCCTGCTCCTCGGATGCTGCCTGACCTGCTGTGCTTTTCCAGCACCACTCTAATCTTGAGTCTAATTTCCAGCATCTGCAGTACCCACCTCCACCTCAAACCCTCAAACCCTGGCAACATCCTTGTAAAACTTTTCTGAACTTTCACAACATTCTTCCAGCTTTGCTAACTGGAATACTAGTAAATTGTAGCATTATAATTGTACTGTTATCACTGTCTGAGTGCAAAAATGCATTTATATTATTGCCAAATAAGTACATTGGAATGAAGTTTCTGCTCCTTTTAGTATACAAAATGGATTTAATGGATATAGTTTTGATGATATGTCTTCCCTTGTTATGAATTTAAGAAGAATTTTTAAATAGTTTTAAAAAGGCAGCAGTCTCTGTCAAAGAGAGCATGGATTCAATTCTTCCTTTTATCCCATCAGGTCCTTTCACTCCCATGATATTTTTTATTTCTGTTTACTGCAGGTAGGTTATGTCTGCTGTTGCTGATCTATTGCTTCCCTAACCAGGCATGAGGTAGTGAAGGAGCTGAGTGCTGGGGTAAAATTGATTTGAAGTTCCCATTTCCATTCCCTGTGACATCAGACCAGTCTTTGTCTGTTTTTAAGGCCCCATAGTCCTCAGCTCCACGCCTTCTCCATGTGCATGTGCACCACACCTCCATTATCAACTGTGTACGGAATAATTAATCCCATTGACAAGTCTGGAAGGTCTTGGAAGTGTTTCTGAAACTGACAAAATAAGGCAACACCGTTGGAAAAGAGTATTGCTCAACTCGCAACTGCATTAAAATGTCATTCAATAACAGCCATTCATAGTAGTAGTCACTTTAACTTTTAATTTTCTATTTTAAATAGACAAGCAGGCATGAATGAAAAGAAAAGATATAACTTATGTTAACTTCACAAAGTTGTCTTTAAAACAAAGCTAATACTGCCTTTCATGCTATGATACCATTGCCCTATTGAACAGAATCTATTAGCTAGTCTCAGAGCCAAGCATTCCTAATGAGGTCATCTAACAACTGTATTGTCATAAACAGTTTGAATACATGGCCAGGCATCTACATTTTCAGATTTAATTTCAGGTGTTCACCAGTTCTCTGCTTCTTAGCAAAGCTGACAGATAATGAGTCACAGTGAAAATTGAGGCATTCTGCTGAGCCTCAGTCAGCATAATTTAAATTCAGCTCTGAGTCTTAGTCCTGAGTAAATATATCATGTCATGACCAAACCTTTGAACGCAATGGAGAACATTGAGCAAGAGTTTTAAGAAAGACATTAAAGATATTAAAAAATAATTCAGTTGTTAAATTTGATCTTCTTGAAATATGAAATTTGAGTTCTTTTTATTTTGGTTTAAATATAATTTTGTACATTAGAAATTTCAGTTACTGATGAGAAACATGCAGAATGAGAAAATAAAACAGGAGACACTTTGAGTAATTTCGAGGAACTGGGAATCACTTTGTGTAATCACAAGTTGAGGTAGTCAATGAGAATTTCAAAGCTGTTGCATTTTTCCTCGAGTGGCACTTTAAGAGTAACAAGCATTGCAAGCATTTACAATGTTTTTTCAATATACTATGTGCTCCACATAGCAAATTTAATGTATAAGTGATAGTCACTTGAGGAACAAAGTACATTTAGTGCCTGGGCTTGGAAACAGAATTTGAAAGACAAATTCTGGTTGTCAAAAAAATATTTTTGTCAAGGGACAGATGCCACCCAAGGGGCATTAATGTCACTGCAATACTGAATGAATATGTTTTTTACTGTCGTAACAATGTTTGCAAGGAACTCAAAAGCTTTGTCCTTTGGGCTGTCACTCAATATAAACCAAAACTAGAAAAGGGCATTTGATGTAAAATGTACCACAGTCAAGTGCTGATTGTCTTTAACATCTCTCTGCATTGCTGACTTCATTTAGCTCCATTCATGCAAATGGGGAACTTCAAACCAGCGTCTACAGGAGAACAACACATACTGACCAAATAGTGAACTACAGAAGCAATCATCCCAACACCCTCAAACGAAGAACATTATTTCAATGAGCCACCACACTCTGCAGCATAGAGGAACAATGAAGAGCAGAGGAAGATCACCTGTACAGCGTATTCAAAAAGAACGTGTACCCAATGAACACGATCCTCCGATTTCTCAGCAACAAACCCAAACAAGCAGACAAAATGCATCCCCTACATCAAAGACATCTTGGAAATGACTGCCAGACTACTCACTCCTCTTGGTATCATGGTAGCCCACAAACCCACCTACACACTAAAGCAGTGGCTAATGAACTTGGAAAAACCCCATACAGACAGCAAGCAAAACAAATGTCATTTACAAAATACCTTGCAAGAACTCTAACAAACACTACATTGGACAAACAGGCAGAAAACTAGCCACCATGATACATGAACATCAATTAGCCACAAAAAGACATGACCCACTCTCACCAGTATCCTCACATACAGATGAGAAAGGACACCACTTTGACTGGGACACCACTGATGATGTTATCTAGTATGGTGACAAAACATCTGAAAATGAACGTTCCAGCTCAGCAAGCAAACTTGCATACAGAATTCATGCAAATACTAAAGGGCTGACCTAGATTTAGCAACTAGTTTTAACTTCACAAAACTGCCTTTCTGGTTTACTTGGGGAAAGGAAAGTCAGTCACCATCATCCCAGCAATTGGTTATACCTAGTATCTGATGAGTAAGATGAAGGCAGTTAGCATAGCTTTCATGTACGCACCTGACTACTGCATTAAGATTTTTTTTAGGAGATTCAAAATGGCGGCAGTCTGAACAGTCTGTTGTGCTGGGCTTTGTGCAATCCTCCGTACTCTCTGAGGTACCTGGCAGTGCTACATTTCAATTATGAGGGACCTGTCTACAACTGCGTCTCGGTGGAAAAAGTAAAAGAATTTTTGAATTTGCTGAAATAATAGATTTTGACCGAAGGGGAAAGATGTGTGGGGACAATGGCATAATGTATGTTTTTTATCTTCTCTTTCTTTGTTCTTTTCCCTTGTGGGGTCTCAGGCCTTATAGGTTTGGTATTGTTTTGGTGTAAAATCTGGTATTTTTTATATTATATCTGATTAGATTAGATTCACTACAGTGTAGAAATAGGCCCTTCGCCCCAACAAGTCCACACCGACCTTCCGATGAGCAACCCACCCAGACCCATTCCCCCCCTAACTAATGCACCTAACACTATGGGCAATTTAGCATGGCCAATTCACCTAACCTGCACATCTTTTGGACTGTGGGAGGAAACCAGAGCGCCCGGAGGAAACCCACACAGACACGGGGAGAACGTGCAAACTCCACGCAGACAGTCGCCCGAGGCTGGAATTGAACCTGGGACCCTGGTGCTGTGAGGCAGCAGTGCTAGCTACTGAGCCATCATGTTCTTCTATTGTTCTGTTTTTGTTGGGTGAGAGGTGGTTACTTCTTTGATGTAAAGATGTGTAGGGTTGAGATATGGAGGGGGCAGTGTGGGCGTCCATTGTTAATTTGCAGGAGAGTACATAACATGTTTTTTTTCTCCATTGCTTAGGTTTAGGACGCGGCCTTAACTGGAAGGTGCTGGGATGGCTGTAAGGTTGGGAGTGAGTGCCCCCTATGGGCAAGGGGGGTGATCTCTGCAGGTTTAGGCTTTTTGCATTTATTTGTTCAAGTTAGGAGTGGTGTTTAGTTTCTTACTTTTAGTAGTTTTAGTAGTGTTTGTAGGAATAATCTTTAGATTTCACAAAGTCTGTGTTTTTTCCACTCACTGTACATTGAATAGGCTTCTTCCTCTTGGGGGATCGTGAGCTGTAGTGTGGGCATGGCTAGCGATCTGTTCAGGTGCTGCACCTGGAATATGAAGGGGAGCCATTCCCCATATTAAAAGGAAAAAAGGTGCTCTCAAATCTTAAGAAGGAAAGGGTTGACATCACTCTGTTGCAAGAGACATATTTGACTGATTGTGATCATCTGAAGTTACATCAGTGGGGTTATGATAGTGTATTCTTCTCCTCCTTTAACTCCAAAAGCAGAAGAGTGGCCATACTGGTATGAAGAAACCTCCCATTTCAGGTGACAGATCAAATCAAGGATGAGTATGGCTGGTTCATCATTCTCAAGGCTCTGGGTACATGGAGAAGAATATGGCATCCTGAACATTTACTGTTCCCCGGTGCATCCTTTTAGATTTTTAGTTGATGCAGTCTCTAAATTAATGGCTCTTAGAGTGTGCCATATGATTATAGGAGGAGACTTTAATCGTCTCATGGACCCTGGGGTAGACAGGATGCCAAGGGGGCTGTCAGGTACACCTCTGCAGCCTAGACAGTTAGTGGGAGGTATCTCCACCCTAATGGGAGGGACTTTACCTTTTACTCTAACCTGCAGTAGTGCCACACAAGAATTGATATGTTCTTTGTTCCGTCAGTTTGTTTGGATTTGGTGTTGGCCTGCAGGATTGGGAACATAATTATTTCAGACCATGTAGCGGTGTATTTAGATGTTAAGACCAAGGGTAGTGGAGTAGGCACATGGCATGATTCTATTTCTGTTGAAGGATGACGACTTTGTACAGTATATTACAAGGGAGTTCAGGGCTTTTTGGGACATCAGTCGGGGTACAACCAGCAATCCATCAATGCTCTAGGAGACCACCAAATCATTCTTATGTCTGATTATGTCATACACAACAACAAGAGGAGGCAGAGAGGGGTGCAGCAGCGGGTGCTGAGGCTTGGTTGAAGGCAGCTGAGTTGGCATATTATCTGTGGTCAAATTGCATTGGGTCATGGCTCTCCGGGCTGCTATGGACTCAGCACTCACACAAGTGGCGAAGAAGGAGGTTTCCTTTGCAAAACAAAGGCTGTTTGAATATGGGGATAAGCCAGGTAGATACCTGGCTTAACCTGTCTAGGAAGAAAGGTGCTCCACCATCCATTGTGTCTGGTAGGGTGAGAACTGACGACATCACTCGAGAACTAAAAATGATCAATACCAGATTTCGGAAATTCTATGCAAGGTTATACCAATCGGAGGGCTGTGGAGATGGAATAGCGAGAATGGAATCCTTTTTTGAAAATCTGGACCTTCCTGGTATAAATGCAGATCAGGCTTCCCTTTTAAATGCACCTCTGACAGTGCAGGAGGTGCAAGAGGTGGTAAGGCAGCTCCAAAGTGGTAAGGAACCTGGTCCAGATGGGTTCCCGAGTGAATTTTACAAGGAGATTATACACACGTTAGCTGAACCATTTCTGGAGATTTAGTCATTTGTGTAGCCAGGACTGCTCTCCGCCCTCTCTTAGGGAGGCCAATATCTCCCTTATTTTAAAGAAAGAGAAAGACCCCGAGGATTGCACATCGTATAGACCCATCTCGTTGTTGAATGTGGATTTTGAAATCCTATCAAAGGTGATGGCTCTGAGGTTGGAGAAGATGCTGCCCTTTATTATAAAAGAGGACCAGACGGGTTTTATCAAAGGCTGCAGCTCCTCCAACAATATCAGATGGGTACTGAACATAGTGCAACTATGTCAGCAGAGAATGATTCCTGTTTGGTGGTCTCCCTGAATGCAGAAAAGGCTTTGATTGGGTAGAATGGTCGTGTCTCTTTGATGTTCTAGATCACTTTGGCCTGGGACTGGCCTGTGCCAGGTGGGTGGCAGTGTTATATACAGACACCAAGGCAGCGGTTATCATGAATGGGATTAAATCAAGCAATTTTGGTGTGTGGAGGGGCAGCCAACAGGGATGTCCCCTATCACCCCTGCTGTTTACCTCGGTACTTGAATCATTGGCAGAGACCATTTGAAAGGACCCTGAAATAGTGGAACCAAAGGTGGGAGTTGGGGAACACAAAATTACTCCCTCTGTGGAGGATGTCCTTCTGTTTTTGGCTAACTTCAAAATGTCCATACCCTGCCTAATACAAAAAATTAAATTATTCGGCAACTTTTCGGGAAACAGGATAAATTTTACAAAGTCAGGTGTCATGCCTGTGGGGGAGGAGGGAGTGGTGGAGGAAGTACCGAAGCTGGAGGATGGAATGGAATTTCCTTTCAGAAGGTCACAGAAAGGAATTTTTAGTATCCTACCTTCCGGCAGCTGTATGGAGCTAACTTTGTGCAGCTGTTTGAGAGAATAAAGCAGGACTTGCAGCGATGGGAGGGACTACCCATATCATGGCTAGGCCGTATAGCCTTGATTAAAATGAATGTTCTTCGACGGTTGTTATATCCCATGAGGATGCTCCCATTGTCATTATCCAAACAGGTGCTGTGGAAGTTTGCTGGGTGGCTTGGATCATTTATTTGGTGCCATAGGTACCCCCAAATTAAATTCACCAAGTTGCAACTTCTGCAGGATAATGGTGGGGTGGTTGAACCTCCCAGATCCGAAGAGATACCAAATAGGCACTCTGTTGTTATATGTAGGCAAATGGATGTGCAATGACTCGACATCAATATGGCTTGATGTTGAGGCCTTGCAGGCGAGAAGTCTCCTCATAAACTTACTGTTTATGGATAAGATGAGATCTGTAGTTGAGCACTGTGAGAGTCCAATTATTATGAATATGGTGATAGCACGGAGAATAATGCGGCAGGGTGAGGGCACTTTGCTTAAGACTTCGCCATTCACCCCGTTAGTGGGAGCCTCGGATTTAGACCGGGGTCAATGGACTTTGGCTTCAGAGCATGGAAGGGCAATGGAAAGGGAGATTTATTCAAGGGAGAGGTCTTGATGTCTTTCAACCAAGTAGGTCAGAAATACGGGATCCCTAAGAGGGACCTTTTCTGAGACTTCCAGGTTAGGGATTATATATAGAAGATGACCACGCTCATGGCCCAACCCTATAAGTTGGATATAGAAATAAGAGTATTGCGATGTGGTGGCTGTCTCTCAGTTAGTACCATATATCATCTGCAGAGAGATACCATGATATTTGGAATCAGGGGTTAGGGGAAGAAATCTCATCAGAAACATGGGAGGATATTGGGGGTAGGGGAGGGAATTGTAAAGAGAGTCTCAATATGCAATAAGGCACAAGCGGTGCAGTTGAAGATCCTCCACAGGGCCCATATGGCACCAGAGAGGTTAGCAAAGTTTAAGAAAGGATCTTCTCCGAAATGTCCCAAATGTAAAATCAGCATCGGCACCCTCATACATTGCTTTTGGTCCTGCTACATAATTTGTGGATACTGGGATACCATAGTGAATGAGCTGGAGAAGATCTTGGGAATGGAAGTTCAGGAAGGTCGGGTATCACTGCTTTTGGGACTACCGAATTTGCCCTCTTTGGGTGAGCATGGGAAGAGGTTATTCAGCATTCTTACACACTGTGCGAGGAAGAACATCCTAATGAATTGGATATCAGAAAATCCTTCAGGTCTTGCAAGGTGGCACAGACTTAAGATGGAGCATGACTGTCAAGATTATCTGACAAGTGTGGTGCACCATGGAATTTTATAAGACATGGTGGCCCTTTCTAACTTACATAGATATGGACCTATCAGTACTGATTAGGACCTTTATACTGCCATGAGGGCCATATATGGTGGTGGGGGACCCCAGGAGTGGGGAGGCCTGGTAACTACGGGTATAGTAACTGTTGCTCCCATGGACGGGAGCTTCGGTGATGATGCATCGAAGAAGTAATGTAATGTAGTTTAGTGCAATGTAATTAAATTTTAGTGGACTGTAATTTATCTTAATGCTATTTTATTTAATTTGAGTTTATTCTAACTTGGGTTAAGTTAAGTAAATATGAGATGACTGTACCTTGAAAAGGAGTAGGCAGTTTATTGTTAGCATTACTGTAATATAATAGTATGATATGATTTCTACTTTTCTGTACTTTTGTACTTTTATAACTTTGGGTTTTTTTGTAAAGAGTGAAAACTTTTTCAATAAATATATACATAAAAAAATTCAGTTCTTATTATGGAGCAAGAATGGACACAGATTAAAGAAGTTGAATTCCCTCTTTATGCAACAATATTTTCATTAGTTCTGGCAAAAGTAATACAAGGCAGGTTGCCTAACAATTCTTGGATAATAAAAAAAATCATTGAATACCGAGCATAATTACTTCTTGCCAAGTTACAACCTGTACAATGCTGAAAAATGCACAAGTCATCTTTAATGTCACTTCAAAAAAAGTCTAACTGATCATAAATGTTATGAATAATTTCCCATTAATCTGCTCAAATTGCAGTAATTCTGACTGTAAAACAATGTGTATTGACACTAATATGGAAACTCAGTTATCTCCTTTGATCTGATGTCATTGCTAATGAATGATAAAGAACACAATGCACCCACTGAATCCAATATATGTATATCTCCATAAGTTTAGGTTTGTTACTTCACAAAAATCTCACCTTCTGCCGATGTATTAGACAAAATAATTTACTCTTCTTTGTAACAATAAGAAAGTATTTTCCTTTATTTCTTGTTTTGGGTTTTGATGTGCATTTGTTTATATACCAGAATATAATGCGAACAAATGTTTGTAGATCACTAATTTCATAGGTTTTGCACCAAAGATGGAAGCGGTTGTAGGAACCAATTAATTCCGAATTTTGCAACAAATTGGCTTTTAATTTCTGAATAAACAACAAAGCAACATTTTCTTCACACCCTCGGCATCACCAGCAGGACAATAAATTATTGCCCATCTCATGAAGATATGTCAAGTAGATGGCTCATCACTATTTCAGGTACGAGGTAAGATATTGGCTTCTTGATGATGAATAGATGATGAGAGCCATCCAACATGATATGCAGAGGAATTGGTGTTGCATTCCTAAAGGTGATGAAAAATCCTTGGGAAGCAAGGGCAAAATAATGTCTCATATTTACAAACCCTTGTAACATTTCAAGCTGTACCCCTAAACTTTTCACAAACATAGAGATTAAGAGCAGGAGTTGGCCATTTGGTTCTTCAAAGACTGCGACACTATTGAATATGATCATGGCTGTTTCTCTATCCCAAACCCACTCTCTCGCTTTCTCTCATACCACCTGATGCCTTTAAAATGTAAAAATATATCTCTGTCTCTTTCATGACTATAATCAGTGACTTGGCATCCATAGCCTTCTGAATTCCAAGAATTACTTGGCGTATGCTTGTGTAGGGTGTAGGTTTGCTCGCTGAGCTGTATGGTTGTGTGTCTCCTTAGAAATTGACAAAAAATGATCCTCATTGGGTTAGGAAAATGGATGAATTTCTAATGAATGAAATAAGAAACTTGATGTAATCCTCAAATGTAAGCCAGTGGTGTCAATAGCAGGAAACTCTGCAATTTGAATCAGAGGTCCTTTACCACTTCTGATAATTGGTAGCTTGGACTTCACTAGCTCTTGAATTATTGAATGTTCTTCAGAAATACAGAACTTCCAACATTCAGCCTCCAAATCATTAGCGTTTATTATTTATGAGCTGAGGCTAAAGTTTGATCACTCATCCCAACATTATATTAAAGCGAGTATAAGTGAAAACAGTGTGAACAGAAAATTTGGATCTGCTTCGCAGCATTTTACATTATTTTCTGTATGCCTGACCTTAAATACCCCTTGCTGAAGCATGCAAAAAATTTACCGGGCTTGTTTTGCACCTCCTCAGTCATAGCCGATGGTGGTGTTGTAAGGTCTCTGTGGTACATTGTGCCAATCTTTACAGAAGATGTAAGCTTTCTTGTAGGTAATCAGTAATGTGTGGGCACACTCTCTTTATTTCCATTAGATAATTCACATCACTGTGGAATTAGTAACATTTGGCAAACCAGCTGTTGTAGCATATTGCAGTTGCTTATTTGTAGTTTCATGAGCAGAAATCATAAAGCCTTTTAACATGATGAAACTGACCAATAAATATTTTTCACACGTAACATTGAAACTAATGTTTTTGTGCAGGGATATATTGCCATCTTGCAATTCCATTCCATCAGAGTTAAATGTTGTAATTTCTCATTGATATCCTGCACACATGGAAACATTGTGCAGCACCAGCTGAACACTATCCTACTTAACTACCGACTTGAGGTACCAGTGCCTGAGGCGTTGAGGATCTTGCTTGTATTTGGATTATTGGTGATAAAAGGCACACATGGAGAGTGAGTAGCATTTAGTTCTGTGGTAAGGTGCAGATTAATGAACAACGATCTGCTGGAATGAGGCAGCAATGGAGAGAAGCTGTTTGAAGTGAAGCACCAAGCTAAATTTGAATTATTGAATACCATAAGCAACTTTGCATTCATTGGGCACTGATTAGGTATTAAAAAAATTTAATGCTAAACCTATTCACTTTATTTATAGGATTGGAAAGAATTGGAAGGGATTCATCGTATGAGCAGGAAGGAAAAGTGCAGTTTGTCATCGATGCTGTGTACTCAATGGCCCATGCATTACACAATATGCACAAAGAACTGTGCCCTGGTTATGTTGGTCTCTGTCCCACAATGAGCTCTGTGGATGGCAAGGAGTTGCTGCGGTATATTCGAGCTGTAAACTTCACTGGTAAGTGTATTCATTTGCTGCTCTACTCAAACATTGTTTTCCTGCTTATGTTGGGAAACATTTTCGTTGTGTTGGAATCCAGTCGGCAGTTGGTGAAAGGGGGGAGCTAGTGTTGACATGGGATGGATTTGGGCTCCGAATGCTGAAACCAGTGCAAGGGTTGCCTTAAAATATGCATCCACATTTAATTGGTTTCGGAGGACGTGGCCAGGGAGCTTGGAGGTGGGATTTGTGACTGGGGGAGGGGGGTTGTCAGAACACTAGGTGAAGGGGTGGCTCTTTCCCCACCAATTCACTCTTCCCCCCCCCCATCAGATCCTCTCACTTCCGATTAACCCTCCCGCCCCCCCCCCCCGCCAAACATTTCCTCCTCCCAGGCCCTGACACTCTGCTGCTGAACCCTATTTCAAAAGCACACACACATTCTACGTGATGAAGTACTAACTGGAAATGTGCGCATGCCCCTTTCTGGATTTGTGCACATTGGCATTTGCCCGTGGTTGTGGGTGTCAGCAAATAACGTAAAGAGATTTATTCTCAAGGTGAAACATTGCAGGCGTCTATCCCCTGACTTTACACCATCATTTCTTATACATGCTGAAATAACTGTTCACTTAATACTGTGCCATACATCTGCATGCTCTTAACTTCAATTGGTATAATTATCACTGTAGTTCTTGTTACCACCGTGAACTACCTGCTGAGGATCAGACATTCATGGGCCTTTAGCTGTGTGATTTCAGGCTTCCTATTCTTTTGGACATTGAGGTACAGTGAATTTAGACTCACATTCCACTGGGGCTAATTGTGAGATTTTAATCAGGAATTGAGATATAAAGTGACTTTACTCTTACTGTACAACCAGATTATAGGATTTTCCTCAATTTACTAAATGCCACTTATGATACTGTGTTGTTAATGAACTGCACTGTAATCTTGTTAATATTCTTATGTGACTTTAGGGTGTAGGTTTGCTCGCTGAGCTGTAGGTTTGATATCCAGATGTTTCATTACCTGGCTAGGTAACATCATCAGTGGCGTCCTCCAAGTGAAGCGAAGCTGTTGTCTCCTGCTTTCTATTTATATGTTTGTCCTGGATGGGGTTCCTGGGGTTTGTGGTGATGTCATTTCCTGTTCGTTTTCTGAGGGGTTGATAGATGGTATCTAGATCTATGTGTTTGTTTATGGCGTTGTGGTTGGAGTGCCAGGCCTCTAGGAATTCTCTGGCATGTCTTTGCTTAGCCTGTCCCAGGATAGATGTGTTGTCCTCGACTTTCCCAGCTGATCAATGTCCTGCTGCAATTTCTGATAACCCTCCTCACTGTCCACAATACTGTCTATTTTAGTGTCATCTGCAAACTTACTACTTCTTTGATGTATGGTAAGGTGGTTCGGGTTTCTGGCTGTGTTTGGTCTGCTTGTCGTGGTTTGCTCCTGAGGAACAACCTTCACAAACCTTGCAAAAATTCTTATGTGACATTCTCATTTAATATGCTGACATGTTTTCCTCTGAATTTCCCTATTTTAATTTTGTATTTTAATTTATCTTAGAGTTGACATAATTGAAAATGGGTGAGACAAACTATGGATAATGTCCTCAGTTTGGGGACCATTTTTGACTTGTCTCTGTTTTTGACAATCCTATTCATGTGGTGAATAACTCGCATAAGTTGACATTGCTCAGTGAAGGTGAAATAACGTTAAGATTGAAAATGTTTTCAGCTTCACTTTTCCAAGAGCATTTGATTATCATATTGAATACCTTCTGGGTAAGAAAATAAGAAATAGGAGGAGTAGTAGAACTTGTGACCTGTGGAGCTTCCTTTGGAGTTGAACACCATCCTGGCTTATCTTTTTTCCCACGGGAATGCTGGGTTCATCCCTTAAAGTATTTATGCTGACAATTTTTACACCTCAATAACCATTATTTATGTTGTCGAATCAGTTTTCCTAAAAGAATGAAAATCCTTCCTTCAAGTTCTAACTTGGAGCAGGCCAAGTCAGGGTAAATATGGACAGTTTATGCCGTGTAACTCATAGGATGCACCTTTTATATTTGGTTGATAATTCTGGCATGAAACTGACTGGCTACTCAAAATCTTACACTCAGAATTGTTGCATGTAAGCAAACATTATTGCAATGGAGACATTTGGAATATGACTATCAGGTGTTCACAAATATGTTTCTGTTAAATTTACTGAAATCTTGGTGCCTCAAGTATTCCTGATAACTTTAGCATAGTTTGAAACAATAACCTTTTCTTTTGAAAGCACATCAGATTTGGATATGAATATGTTAAGAGGACAGATGAAAAGCCCTTTTTCACAATTTCTTTTGGTTACAAATGGAAACTATTAAAGGATCTTGAATTTGTGCAAGGTTTGCCGTAACAAGTAGGAAATAAACTGCTTCTGAGACTAATCCTTAAGCATACCATCATTATTCTACAATGAAGCTATTTCCTGAGCATAAGCCAAGATCCCTGCCAATCCTTTTTATTTATTCATTCATGGGATGTGGTCATCAGTGGCTCGTCTAGCAATTATTGCCCGATCCCGACTGAGCTTGAGAAGTTGGAGGTGAGCCACCTTGCTGAAGTGAATGAATCCTGACTTAGAAACAAATCACAGCTCCTTCGTTGTCACTGGGTCAAAATCCTGTAACTCCCTCCCCTTAGTGAACACCTTCCATCACTTTACTGATGACCAAGAGTAGAATGATGGAGCGGTAATTGGCTAGGTTGGATTTTTCCTGGGTTTTCCATATAGGACATACCTGGGCAATTTTCCACATTGTCCAATAGATGCTTGTGTTGTAACTCTACTCTAACAGCATAGCTAGGGGGACAGCAAGTTCTAGAGCACAAGTCTCCATTACCATTGCCAGAATGTTGCCAGAGCCTATAGCCTTTGCGCTATCCAGAGTCTCCAACCGTTTCTTGATATCACGTGGAGTGAATTGAATTGGCTGAAGATTGGTATCTGTGACACTGGGGACCACTGGAGGAAACTGAGATGGATCATCCACTCTACACTTCTGGATGAAAATTGTTGCAAATGCTTCAGCCCTATCATTTGCACTGAAGTGTTGAATTCCCCTATCATTGAGGGTGGGGGATATTTGTGGAGCCTCCTCCTCTAGTGAGTTGTTTAATTGTCCGCCTCTGGAGTGGTGAGACATGCCAGGTCATGAGGATGCAGGTTATGTTTGAATAAAGGTTCTGCTGCTGCTGGGCTACAGCCCTCATGGATGCCCAGTCCATTTAGCACGATAATAGTATCATACAGCATAATGGAGGGTCTCCTCAGTGCGATGTCGGTGCCTGATATCCACCTGCTCTCATCAGTCTGCCATTCAATATCTTGGGTGGGTTCTACCATTCATTGTGATGATGACTGAATGGTATCTGCATCCTAATTTCCAGCCTATGTTCAATAACCCTTAACACGCTGCACAATGAGAATCTGTCAGTCTTGGGCATCATGATGTAGAGATACCGGTGTTGGACTGGGGTGGACAAAGTTAAAAATCACACAACACCATGTTATAGTCCAACAGGTTTATTTGGAAGCATTAGCTTTCGGAGCACCACTTCTTCATCAGATAGCTGTGGAACAGGATCATAAGACACAGAATTTAAAGCAAAAGATTCCAGTGTTATGCAGCTGAAATCTTGGTTTGTTCAAAATATCATTTCAGCTGCATGACACCGTAATCTTTTCCTATAAATTGTGCGCATTATGATCCTGTTCCACAGCTACTTTATAAAGGAGCAGTTCTCCGAAAGCTAGTGCTTCTAAATAAACCTGTTGAACTATAACCTGGTGTCGTGTGAGGGCTAGTAAAGCTGAGCTGTTTTTGATTGAGAGAAGAATTTCTATTCAAGTCACTCTCCATTTTTAGGAGAAAGGGAGGACTGCAGATGCTGGACAGTCAGAGTTGAAAAGTGTGGCGCTGGAAAAGCACAGCAGATCAGGCAGCATCCGAGGAGCAGGAGAATCGCACTTCAGTCATAAGCTCTTATGCCCAAAACGTCGATTCTCCTGTTTCTCGTATACTGCCTGACCTGCTGTGCTTTTCCACCGCCACATTTTTTGACACGGCCCATTTTCACTCTATGTTGTTTTGCTTTTGGCTCTGTTTTGCATGGACTGGTGATGGTTTTATACAGCTTCAAGGGTTGTGGGTTCCAAGTTTCATTTCATTGGTACTGACAGTGGGACTAGATCTGCTAGAGATGGAACTTGTCAATACTTTTTCAAATCAAAGCTACAAGGAACATTTGTGAGATATAATGGGCTGCCAAACCATTGCTGGTGAGCAGCAGTCACCAAGATCCAATCAGGAGAGTGCAGCTTTGGGTCAGAATCAACCACCAGGAATGACCAAGGTGCCTTAAGGAGTATGACTGAGAATAGAGAAATCAGGAGAACCTATCAGGACAGGCAAAAGAAAATCAGCCCCAGAAGAGATCTGGAATGAGGGAAAAGGGTAAAAGGAAATATATATTCAAATATAACTTATGAATAAGAAAATGCAAGAATAACAAAAAGAACTAAACCAGACTGATTCCTAGGATAGCGGGACTGATGTATGAACAGTTGGATTGTTTGGGACTATATTCACTGGAGGTTTGAATAATGAGGGGATTCTCACAGAAACCCACAAACGACTAACAGGATTCGGCAGGGTAAACACTGGAAGGATGTTCTCATTGACCAGGGAGTCCGGAACCTGGGGTCACAGTCTAAGAATACTGGATAGGCCATTTCTGACTGTGATGAGGAGAAATTCCCAAAGTGTGGTGAGCCTGAGAAATTCTCTGCCTCAGAAGACAGTTGAGTTTAAAACATTGAATGTTTTGAAGACAGAGTTCTTAGTGCTAAAGGGATCAAAAGGTACAGGGCAAAAGTGGGAACAAAGGATGGTCATCTATGATCATATTGAATGGTGGAGCAGGCTTAAAGGACTGAATGGCCTACGTTTGCTTTTAAATTCAATGTTTCTGAAATCTTTATCCAACTTGGATCTACCGGGCAGTTATCTCACACGCTCACAATCCAACATACGATCACAAAATGATTACAACAAAGAAGCCATTCAATTTGTTGTGTCTGTGCTGACTTTCCAAATTGCTTTCCATCTACTGCCACTGCGCTCCCTTCATCTTTTAATCCTGCACTTGCTACTTGTTCCGATAATAATCTAAACTTCTCTGCAGTGTCTTGTGGAACCTGCTTCCACTGCACTGTCAGTCAGTTCTATCCAAATGTTAACCACTCACTCCGTGAAAAAGGTTTCTCCTCATCTATGTCTCCATGGCTTCGTTTGCCAGTTACCTTATATCTCAAAGATGGTAAAGGGCCAGAGGTAATGGTGGTGAAACCAATCCGCAGCCCCACTCAATAGTTAAAATTCACAACCTCAAATATATTTAAAACTCTCCCAAATTATTCTAGAGTTTCAGACTGGCAAATTAATAATCAAGCTATTAAAATGGGATGTGTGACACCAGAGACGTGTGACATCTTAAGATGCAAACTCAAATAGACTTCTTCACATCAATTACAATAGAAAGGACAATTGATGTGTCCATTATGCATGTAAAGTCAAAAATAAGGTCACTACCTTAGGTCAACTGCAATTGTAATGGAGGCCATTGGTGAAGAAGGCTAAAGCAGAGGAGGGATAGAGATTTGGATAGTTAGAGGGTAGCTAGGAAATGAGGTACTGAGCAGGGGAGAAGTGAGGAACTTGGGAAATTGAAGGGAGACTGTAGAGAAAGGTGTTAGATGCTCAATGGCTGGAAAATAAGGGAATGTACAAATCAGTTTGGGATTTGGGTTAAGAGTTCAGTACTGAATGAAAATGCATGTGGGAAGGGGGTAGCTCAGATCATCTGAGTGATCGTTGGAGTAATGAGATATGCTTTGCTGAGGTAAATAGCCTCTAGCCACCCAAACAATTGCAGGAGAGGCTGTTTGGTTGAAGGAAGAGATGGGTTATGAAATCCAATCTCCAATTTAACGATTTGAGACTGACTATTTCTCAAGCAATAAGTAATATCTATTTGATGAACTCATTTACACACTCAGAATACTGGAAGGTATAGTGTTGATAATGAACATGAATTGCAGGAATGAGCTGTCTTCATTTTGTAGGACCTTCAGACAAATCTTCTCAGATCCAATTTTGTTCTCAGCAGTAACACAAAAAACTTGAGGCCATAGTGACTGCTTGATGAAAAGTAATTCATTAACTGCAGCACTTTGCACCTTCCATTGCCTTGAGAGATTCCAGTGTAGATGTGACTCCATTCTTTCTTTCAAGGAGCGATAGCAATATAATTGTACTACTGCGGACATCATTTAGAAAAGAGAATTCATTGAGTGTGCTGTGCTTTGAAAGGGGCTGAGGGAATGGCAAAATGTTAAGTATGAGTTTGTTTCTTGAGACATAACATTGAAACTCCGTAATTGGGATAGTGTATTTTTTCCTGATGTATATTTTAAAAGGGAGGTAATATTTGTCAATGCAGCATCTTTTACATCTACTAAACAGCTCTAACCTCTACAACCTTTTCAAACTTAATTGGGGATGAGCAATAAATATAGTTTGGCCAATGATGCTCATGAGAAAATCAAAAAGAAACACCAAATTAGCCTTCAAGTATAATCACTATTGTTGCAAAGGTAAGAATGGTATCTGATTTGCATACAGCAAAATTCTCACAGAGTGAATTTGATTGATAATATGTTTTGTTTAAGGAGTGAAGGTTATTTGTAGCAACTTCGTGGTATTCTCCAATAGGAAAATAAGACTTTTCAATTTGAACAGACAGAGAGATCCTCAGTTGGACAGTACATTAGAAAGGTGGTTGGAGGGAAATTGGGGTTGATAGTACCAATTTTCAGCGTGCTGTGAGTGGTATTAGGGATCCAAATCGTGTTAGTGATATTCTCATACATACCTATACTGTAATTAGCTGAGCAGATGACATCTTGGAAATAGCACACATTATGACTCTCACAAGAATATTGGAATAGTGAGGAGTGACTTCATTGATTCTTTTTAATAGTTGATTGAGGTATATAAGAACTTGAAGAGACTTGATGGGGGGGTGGGGGTGTCATGAAAAGAATGCTTCCTCTTGTGGCTGAGTGCAGAACTAGGAGACATTGTTTGAAATTGGAGGTCGCATTTTGGGACAGAGATGAGGCGAATTGTTTTCTCTCAGAAGATTGAGTGGCTTTAGAACTCACTCTCAGAGGATGGTGAACATGGGGTCATTGAATATTTTCAAGGCAGAGGTAGAATCAAGATTATGTGGGGTCCATGCTAAATCAAAATGTAAACAAATCAGTCATGATCTTATTGACTGGCAATGCAGGTTTGATGGCCTGAATGACCTAGTTATGTCCTTATTGCATATATTAGTATTTCTGAATGCACAGTAGGCAGGATCATAAGCTCAATCATTATGTAAAACTAATCTGTCATCAGGCTATGGGGCATTAAGTGACAAGTTGTCTTTGTCATACAATTATCAAGCAATGACGGCCTTCGGCAATGGACAATTTAACCATTTCCCCTTGGCAGTTAATATCATCACCATCACTGTAACCTCCAATACCAACATCCTGGAGATTATCATTGACCAGAAACTGAAATGGAGCAGCCATACACCTACTGTGGCTACAAGAGCATGTCAGAGGCTTGTAATTCTGCAGCAAGTAACTCACCTCCTGTCTCCAGGAATGTTATCAACTACCTATCAAGACAGGGGTATGAAAGAATAAGCTGTGTATGCCTAGACCACCAACAATATTCAGGACAAACCAACTTGCCTGTTTGGCACCTCATTCATGACCTTCAACCTTCACTCCCTCCTTCACTGATGCAGCGTAGTGATTTACCAAAGCTCTTTGAGAGCACCATGACCTCCACCACCTGCAACTTCCTCTTCCAGACTGACTTTGAACTGTATTGTCATTCCTTCATTGTCACTGGGTCATAATCGTCCTTCTAATTAGAAGTGGTTGTCCCTACACCAAATGAACTGCAGCATTTCAAGAAGACAGCTCACCACCACCATTTTAAGGGCAATTAGGGATGAGCAAAAAATGTTGGCCCAACCAGTGATGCTCACTTCCACAGCCTCCATGCAGCAGAACATGTAAAGCAGCATGAAGGACAATTCTTCCTAGTGATATTGATTTACGCTACAAAATAAATTAAAAGTTACAGATAGATTATTTGTACATTAAGATGACACTTCCATAAAAGCTTGGCTCTGGTGTCATATTCATTACTGTAAAAGAGCAGAGATAAAATAACAGTGAAGAACTGAGAATTATATCAAGAAGTCCTTCCAAGAAATGGGAGTACAATTGCTAAAACTAAATAGGCAGAGACATAAAATAGAAAAAAATAAGAATTTTATTAATGAAAATCCTATGCTAAATTAATGTAAAATCTAAATTCAAAAGTAAAACTGTTGTAAACTGCATTCATTACTAAGCAAGATATAAAATTGATAGTTAAGTATCCATAAAAATCTTCAAAATGTCCAAAGATAGTAGCATGGCTAATCTTGTTATCTGACTGATGGTAATGTTACAGCTTGTCATCTGTAAGAAAATCAACAGGGTATACTTTTAGGTTGAACCATTTACCCTGGGTTATGAACAATTGAATGTTGGTGCCTTTTGTCAATTCAACAATCAGGGATTTAAGATGTTGATAGTTTGTGATTATCTCAGTTTGTCACTTCTCCAACGATGTGTTGCTCTCTTTGAACCAGACCATGACATCAACCATTGTGACATTGTTACATTTCACAAATAACAGTCAGGTTTTCAGAGATTACTGTCCTTAGGCCAAAATTACAGTTCAATGAATGCTGTCTATCCATGTTTTACAACTTACTCTTTCAACGTATTCTTGTTCTTATTATGGTGATGAATCCTTGGGTTCTTGACAAATAGACAACTTCTGAAGGCACGAGGAGGTGTTTCCTTGTCAAAAGCACACCCGCAGCTTCTGTTTTGCCCTTTCCTGTCAAAAGATGATGAATGCTGAAAATGTGTTGCTGGAAAAGCGCAGCAGGTCAGGCAGCATCCAAGGAACAGGAGAATCGACGTTTTGGACATAAGCCCTTCTTCAGGAAGGTAGCGAGTCTGTTTGAGAAGGTGGCTGAAGAGCTTCTGTGCAGAGGAGATGACCTGGGGTGTGCAGTGAGAGAGGGACTCACTGAAATCCTTGTAGAGGGAGGAAGAGAGCTTCTTCAAGGAAGGCACCTTGCGAGAGGATTCGCAGTAGGTTAAAATCTTCGAGGAGAAAGTGAGGACTGCAGATGCTGGAGATCAGAGCTGAAAATGTGTTGCTGGAAAAGCGCAGCAGGTCAGGCAGCATCCTTGGATGCTGCCTGACCTGCTGCGCTTTTCCAAAAGATGATGAATACCTTGTTAGGTATATGCTTGAACTTATAATGTCTTGATGAACGAAGATTTCTTCAGAAAACTGAATTCATATCATTTATTGGATAATGGATGTCAAAAACACAGAGAAATCCACACCATGGACCTTTGAAGTAGACCATGTTTGAAGCTCCACCCTCCCCTCTCCCTCCCCACCCACCCCCAATTGACCACGCCAATCTGTTTGGTTCTTCTTTTGGCTTGGTTTATTAAAGTCCCGATAATCTCACTGGCTAAAGTTTCGATCATACTCTGAGCCACTTGGACAGTATAATTCCTTTGTAACTCTTTTAGAAATTTTAAGCTTTTAAATTCTCCAATCTACTGACCAGGTTCATGCTACTGTGAGTAAATAAAGCCTGCATCATAGAGTCTGATGATTCATTCAAGGACTCCAATATCTTATTTTTGTCAAAAGTATTTGGAAGTTCCAAGCAACTATCCCAGTGGCTTGTGCAGAGAATCAGTAATTATGGTAGGACTCATAGCTTAATCTTTATTATTTTTTGAAAATGATATTAAATGTAATAAGAATATTTGGGATACCTCATTAAATATTAAGAAGTAATAGAACATTGGAATCAAATATAATTTTAAAATTGCTAACTGCTGGATAAGTTTTAACACTAATTCCATAAAATTATTAATCCAATTTTGCAATATACTTTCCCAGTTATCATCTTTAATTCCTACTACGCGATCACTATGGGCTCCTGCAATATTCCTGAAATCTATTGAGCTAATACAGTTTATTTAAGAGCTACGGTTTCTCATTTTTAAAATGAAATTATTTGTTTTTACTAAATATATAAAACAAAGAAATCTTTTTGATGTTAACTTTTAGGACTGTCTTTAGCAGAAATTTGTAAAAATCCAAAGATTTGTAGTCATACTAAGTGTGAGTTGCTTTAAGCAAAATTGCCAGGAAAAAGGAAAGTACAATTTACCGAACTACTGCTGTTGCCAATTTTGATAGCTGGTGTATTTCTCCTTCACAATGCATTACCAAACAACCATAATAACATTAAATAACGGTGATGACTGAGGATCACTGCTTAGGTCCTTTAAGGATTAAAACTAACATTGTTAATTATTGCCACATTCCATAACTATATCATAAAGTTGTGTAGCTATATACACACAAGCATATAAAATCATGTTACATTTTGAGTAAATTTAAACAATTTAGAATACACGCTGAATCTTTGTAAAATTTCAAGAATCAATTTGTGACCATCAGTATCAAGAAGCATGGCCATGTGAACAAATGATGAAGGGCTCTGGCCGGAAACATCGATTCTCCAGCTCCTTGGATGCTGTCTGACCTGCTGCGCTTTTCCAGCACCACACTCTTGACATATGAACAAATGTGAGCTGAAAATGTGTTGCTGGAAAAGCGCAGCAGGTCAGGCAGCATCCAGGGAACAGGAGAAT
>NC_057728.1:13059862-13064225 GCF_004010195.1 Chiloscyllium plagiosum
GATTCTCCTGTTCCTTGGATGCTGCCTGACCTGCTGCGCTTTTCCAGCAACACATTTTCAGCTCTGATCTCCAGCATCTGCAGTTCTCACTTTCTCCTCATTTGAACAAATGTGACAGCTTCTTTCTTTTTGCACCCTATAAACAATTTTGTAGGGTTGTGACATTTTCATTACACACAGTTACACCGGCTGTAAATTCTTTTTGTGAAGGGCTAATACTAATTGGTTTTGACAATCTTTTATCCATGATTGTAATAAATGAATGCAATAAAACAAAGCCAATTGTAATAGGCCTCCAATGATCAATTTTCTAAAAATGAGTGGCTCTTCAAATTTTGAAATTAAACCATCCTCCCTTCAAATACTTGAATCGAAAGACTTAACAAAAAAAAGGGAGAGTTGGATTTGAAATAAATAAGTATTTGATGTCTATTGTATTAATTTATTTGGGCACGAGGCAATACTGATTTTCAGTTCCTCAATACTCCCTCTCACCTAATTTTCAGCAATATCATCCATTAGTGATATTTCTCATTGGTATAATTATTACTGATTGAGAACTTCCCAATATCAGCTTTGTTGTTACTGATAGATAATTTAATTTAAACGTAATTCTAGATCAATTTAATCAGTCACCCATAACTCTTCTCGCCAGCCTCCTCTTGTTCTTTTAATAAAATGATTGTGTTGGCCCGAATGTGGACTTTTTTTTTCAGGCAAATCTTTTTCTCATGCTGAAAATTGTAAAAACTTTCTGTTTACATCTATCTTACTTGGCCTGTTCTTATTATCTACTACTTAAATTTGGCTTATTTCCTTCAGTTATTAAATTTTCATTTTCATTCATCCTACTAAAGGATTTTCTATCCTTACTATTAACTGGGCGGCACGGTGGCACAGTGGTTAGCACTGCTGCCTCACAGCGCCAGAGACCGGGTTCAATTCCCGCCTCAGGCGACTGACTGTGTGGAGTTTGCACATTCTCCCCGTGTCCTCCCACAGTCCAAAGATGTGCAGGGCCAGGTGAATTGGCCATGCTAAATTTCCCGTAGTGTTAGGTAAGGGGTAAATGTAGGGGTATGGGTGGTTTGCGCTTCGGTGGGTCGGTGTGGACTTGTTGGGCTGAAGGGCCTGTTTCTACACTGTAATGTAATCTAATCTGTATATTAGCCTTCATGAATTCTATTATGTTGTTTTCCTTTGTGCAATGTTCTTGAATCAGTCTTACAAATTTACATTTTCAGCGCTCTTCATTATAACATATTCAATTTCATCCCATTTTAATAGGATCTTTAATTTCGTTGATAGTTACTAGTTATGGAGGCATAACTAAACTCTGAGGTTTATAGATTAGACTACTTACAACGTGGAAACAGGCCCTTCGGCCCACAAGTCCACACCGACAAAGCACACCCGCCCACGGCAATTTAGCATGGCCAATTCACCTGACATGCACATCTTTAGACTGTGGGAAGAAAGCAGAGTATCCGGAAGAAACCTATGCTGAATGTGCAAGCTCCACACCATCAGTCACCTGAGGTGGGAATTGAACCCAGGTCTCTGGCGTTGTGAGGCAGCAGTGCTAGCCACTGTGCCACTGTGCCACCCAGTTTTTCTCTTAGCATTGATGGCCATTATTTTTCTAGCTCTTAAAGATGGGAGATTCTTTAATCCAAATTGACTTTTCATCATCTTTCTTAGATCCACAGTTTTAATTACTCTTTCACTCCTATAAACTTCTGCATGCCTATGTCTTTCATTCTGCTCTAAGCTACTTTTGGTTTTAAACCTTATATCTATCCCTCCACAACTATTGTATTTTACCTCTCTACTATTAACAAACAGATCCTTACACTTTCCATAATGACATACAATTGCATGGTAGATATTTTTCATGGTAGATATGTATAAATGGTTTTACAAAGATGTCATCACTTGTTTGAATACTTATATATAACTATAACTTTGTTGATCATATGCCTACCCTTAATGTATTTTTTTAAAGAGGGCCATCAAATTATAAACTCCTCAGCTTTCAACACAATTAAGATGGTCACTTGGGTAATAAATCTTTACATTATTGTAGGTATTGTTCTGTATTCTGCTTTTTGGGGGATGGGGGGCAATGTATTTTCAGTGTAAATTCCTATGTCAAATTCAACTTTGACACTTCCTTTATTAGTTTGATTTAAGAAAGACTCCAACGGTGTCCCCAGTGGTGGCACAGTGGTTAGCACTGCTATCTTACAGCACCAGAAACCCAAGTTCAATTCCCGCCTCAGGCAACTGTCTGTGTGGAGTTTGCACATTCTCCTCATGTCTGTGTGGGCTTCCTCCCACAGTCCTAAAAAAAAAAGTGTATGCCAGGTGAATTGGCCATGCTAAATTGCCCGTAGTGGTAGGGGAATGGGTCTGGGTGGGTTGCTCTTCGGAGGGTCGGTGTGGACTTGTTGGGCCGAAGGGCCTGTTTCCACACTGGAATTAATCTAAACACTACATTATAACATATCAAGTTAGCCTTTTTCAAAAGAAGAAGACATTCTTGTTTTCATGACTATCATTTGACTCCTAATTCTGTGACTCCATTATCTTAATGGTCTTAATAAATGAATTAGCAGCTACGTATATTACCACATGACACTATTTTATGTAGGTAAAAACAATGACTGCAGATGCTGGAAACCAGATTCTGGATCAGTGGTGCTGGAAGAGCACAGCAATTCAGGCAGCATCCGCCTGTCCTCGGATGCTGCCACTATTTTATGTAGGCAAAGGGAATTTGTACCTACATTATACTATTTTCATGGGAAAAGAAAAGGGATCTGGAGACCACCAATCTCTGCTGTACTCCCATGGTAACACCCTGACTCATCAGAGTCTATGTACCTGCTCTGAGAAATATGTAACTGTTCCTGCTGCATATCCATGCCAGCAAAGGCCCAACCAATCAGCACCCTCCTCCCATGCTGTGCAACTTGGTGTCCCTTTTTGTGAAGTCTGTTTCTTGTTTCCTACTCCTGATGAATGCAAGGCAAAAAGCTATGACTTCTTGTGTGATAATAGCAATGTATAAATGGCTTTATAAAGATGTCTTCACTTGTTTGAGTACTTATAAATCTGTTAGATTAGACCACTAGCAGGAATATTTATAATACTTATCATCTGTCAACTGGATTAATAATAAAAGCAGGGATAGTTAAGGTGGAATTACTTCTGCAAGGCTCAAATCTTGAAGGATCTTCCATATTTTCTTTCTAACCGGATTGGTATCCTGGTTAATAACCACCCATCAGGGACCTTTCACCAATATGGTAAGACTGACTATACCTGCAACTAAATCAGCCAATGAATCACATGTGAATGCACCTCATTACCAGCAGGTCCACATGGAGGTAAATCCACTATGACTCAAATGAAATAAACAGTCATCAGCTCTCTCACCAATTAAAGAGATTATCTACTAGTTAAAAGGTAGTTGGTGGATGATATCTTGCTGCTGAAATTCCAAATGGCTGTGATGCCTTGCTTAACTGTTTCTAGTATTAAGAATGAGAAAGTGAAGGGCTGTTTTGCTGACTTTAAGGTTTCTTCATAATTCAGTTGTTCTATCAGGCATAGATGCACTAGTAGGATTTTTGTTTGAAATAGATATGACTGGGAGGATAAACAGAAGTCAAACAGACCAGGACAAACTGCAAGGCGGGGGGGGGGATGGAAAATAGCTCTCAAAAGGAGGAAGTTTCTGCCTAGGATAATCAGCGAGCAATTCTCTTCCATGAAACCTCAGCAAAGGTCAATGTTTGTGGCGCGATTCTTTGCTAAGGAGGTCATCGCTGAAATATGTCAACTTCCATAGCCAAATGCAAAATAATGGGACTTGTTATATTTGGGAAACTTGGTCGACATGAATGAGTTGGACCAAAGGGTTTGTTTCTGTGCTATGTGATTCTGTGTTGCTATGACTCTACTTGAGCCTCAGAAAAGGGCTTGTTCCAATCTCTCTCGCTCTCTCGCTCTCCCTCTCTCTCTCTCACACAGACACACACAGACACACACAGACACACACAGACACACACACACACCTGTAGGTTCATGGTATATGCTGCATGCAGTGCCACTACTTTGCCATCATGAAGGAACAGTCCTTGCCAGACACTACATGCAGAGCTGGGTAAAAACAATGACTGCATATGCTGGAAACCAGATTCTGGATTAGTGGTGCTGGAAGAGCACAGCAGTTCAGGCAGCATCCGACGAGCAGCAAAATCAACGTTTCGGGCAAAAGCCCTTCATCAGGAATAAAGGCAGAGAGCCTGAAGCGTGGAGAGATACGCTAGAGGAGGGTGGGAGTGGGGAGAAAGTA
>NC_057728.1:13064393-13076840 GCF_004010195.1 Chiloscyllium plagiosum
TGCGGGTGTCTCTGGGATGTTCCCTAAAGCGCTCTGCTAGGAGGTGTCCAGTCTCCCCAATGTAGAGGAGACCGCATCGGGAGCAATGGATACAATAAATGATATTAGTGGATTTGCAGGTAAAACTTTGATGGATGTGGAAAGCTCCTTTGGGGCCTTGGATAGAGGTGAGGGAGGAGGTGTGGGCGCAGGTTTTACAGTTCCTGCGGTGGCAGGGGAAAGTGCCAGGATGGGAGGGTGGGTTGTAGGGGGGCGTGGACCTGACCAGGTAGTCACGGAGGGAGCGGTCTTTGCGGAAGGCGGAGAGGGGTGGGGAGGGAAATATACTCCTGGTGGTGGGGTCTGTTTGGAGGTGGCGGAAATGTCGGCGGATGATTTGGTTTATGCGAAGGTTGGTAGGGTGGAAGGTGAGCACCAGGGGCGTTCTGTCCTTGTTACAGTTGGAGGGGTGGGGCCTGAGGGCAGAGGCCTTCTTACGGTTGGAGGGGTGGGACAAAGGAGGAGAAAGTGAATGCGAAAGAAGAGATGGTGGGAGAGGAAAGGAGATGGCAACTTGGATTATCACTTTCTGCTCGGCCTGTGCATTAACTCAGTTCAATAAAGTCAGCCAAACCTCAATCTGAACTTCTCATTCCCGAACAGCCCCCCACTCCTTGCCTATTCACTCTCACTGATGATCATATCATCCTCTTGGCCGCAATGCGAAACTAAAATTCATCGTAACATAAACATTTTAAACTCAATGTACCTATTGTGTTGGTGTCTAGGCTTGCCCGGTGCTCTCTGAAAGTACTACCCTAACGACTGTTGCCGAGCTGTTGAATGGCTGCTAAGTTTCAATGAAGGGGCCTACGTTGCTGAATGAACTTGAGCAACTGAGGGCTTGGAAGGCCCATCTTTGGAGTGCAGCATCTGAACAATGTGTGGGTAGCAATGGGTGGCTACAGAGTAGGCAGGCTGTCAAATAGATAACAGCAAGGGCACTGCTTGGGGCACACTTTAATCCCCAAAAAAGCTTTGAACAGCTTTGTGCTTCATGGAGTTAGTGTAATTGCCCCAGGCCCAAGTCTTAGCAACATGTTGGATGGTAGATCACTGTGACATTCTGCAAACTCTATTGAACACTACTGTCTTTGGCCATAATGACAGTTTTAAGTACACTCTTCTTGACATGGTTTGAACATATTGGAAAGCTAATCTTCCCAAAACAAAAGCTTGGCAGTCAGTGAAGAGAGAACATTCAATTTACAGATCGAGGTGGGCTTATTATGTTCTACAAGCACACATCAGTACAGTTCTTGGAAAATACAGAGATGAGTCACATTAGAGTGGCTGATCTTCATTTTTTAACACAATGAAATCTGAAAACTTGAAAATACAAAAATGTGGGGACTCACTATTGGTAATGTGTCAGAAATCATCAGCAACATCTTTTGATAGAAGTGGTAGAAATAGAGTTTTTTTTATTTCATTGTTCAAGACAAGCTTGAACAGATTTTCCACAGGATTATATTAAAACCAAATCTTTCTCATTGGCTGTGTTTAATCGTAAAGTTCCACAAAATCTTAAAAACTAAGAAGATTACAAATATTTCCCAAAAGCAAAAATACCCAACAAGATTTTTAAATGTCGTTGTATAAATATCAGTACCCTGCATACTATAGCTTAATGCTCCCATTTATATGAAATTGATTGGTCTTTCATTCTGATAGAACAAAAATCCAATTCACAGCCTGCAAAGTGAGGGTCAATGTAATCAGTAAGTGTTTTCTCACCTCTGAGTTTGAAGGTTGCAAGTTCAAGATTTATTCCAGCTTTTGCAGGCATAGTCACTGATAGCACTTCAGTGAAGTAATCTGAGAGTGTTCATTGCTAGAGTTAATAATGCTGAAATTGCATACCTTCTGAAAAGAAGCACTGGGATCAAGATACATGACTAACCATGAAAGCACCAAATGTGTCTTTGAATAGAGTGTTGTGAATTAGGTGAGTAATGAAATCTTAATTCTGTTTGTATTTTGCATTGAATACTTATCTGTAATTTATTGTTCAAATTCTAAATAGAGATATATGCATGTCTCTATTTGGGAGCAATAAAGCTAAGTAATTGAAGAAACAAGGCTTACATTAGTTGTCCTATTCCTGGGGCTAAGCTACCTCAGGGCATATACACAGAGCCTTCTCTGTGCAACCTAGTTTGGAGTATAACTTTAACAAAGTTCTGAGCTAAGGGAGTAAAAGACTTAGGGACAGGATTAGTTCCTTTGCTTTGCTTTTTCCAACTTGTTCACCCTTTAGTAATTGCTTCACAGTCCCCTTCAGAGGAAGCAAATGTTTGGTGAATACTTGATAAATGATTACAATTTAATCTATTTTCATGTTTTGGAATAGTATTGAAACTGATGCTAAAGTATATAAAAGAGGAAAAATAAATAACTGAAGAAAAGAATTTGGTGAGGTGAAGTCAAATGGTATTATCACTAGACTGTTAATCCAAAGACCTACGAATGTTCCGGAATCCAGGTTCGAATTCCATCATGGCAGAGGGTGGAATTTGTATTGAATAACAGAGAAAATCTGGAATTAAAAGTCTATGGACCATGAATCTATTGTTGATTGTCAGGAAGGCTGATCTGGTTCGCTAATGTCCGTTAGGAAAGGGAACTGCCATCGTTAACCTGGTCTGGTCTACACATGACTCCAGACTCATGGCAATGCGATTGACTCTTAACAGCCCTCTGGGCAATTAGGGATGGGCAATGAAGCTGGCCTAGTCAGCGATGCCCTCATCCCGTGAATGAATAAAGCAAAATTTGTGCTCAGACACTTACATAGGCTAAGAGAAAGTGAGGACTGCAGATGCTGGAGATCAGAGTCGAGAGTGTGGTGCTGGAAAAGCACAGCAGGTCAGGCAGCATTCGAGGACGAGGAGAATTGACATTTCGGGTAACAGCCCTTCATCAAGGACTCTTGCCTGAAACTTTGATTCTCCTGCTTTTCAGTGATTTTCCAGCACTGACATAGGCAGTCTGCTAAGTCCTTTATGGTTTTGCTCCTCCTAATCTCCTCTAACCCCACCAGCCTTTAAAATATCTGCCCTCTACTTCTCATCTCTTGAGCATCCCTGAATTTAATCACCTCACAATTGGTTGCCTTGTCTTCAGATGCCAAACTCTAAACTCTGGAATTCCTACCCTAAACCTCACCCTGTCTCTACCTGTCTTTCCTTCTTTTAGCAAACCCATTTTAATCAAGCAATGGCCCATCTGCCCTATTATCTCTTTTTGTGACTTGGTATCACATTTTGTTTGACAACTCAATTGTAAGACACCTTGGGACATTTTATGACATGAAAGGCACTATATAAATACCAGTTACATTTCCTCTTCCCACTATAACTTTACCCTTGTACCTTTTTCATTTTAAGATGCACAAGAAGTGCAACTTTGTCATGTAATGCAGGACACTGACAAGGATATGTGATTTCATACTCACAGGCACCAGCTCGGGTATTGGCACATACCTAAGAGGATATATAGAGGAAGATCTACATATTGTGAGACTACTGCCACATTACCAATAGCAAGTCCCACATTTTTGTAACTTCAAGTTTTCAGATTTCATTGTGTCACAGAATGAAGATCAGACACTCTAATGTGACTCATCTCTGTATTTTCCAAGAACTGTATTGATGTGTACTTCTAGAACATAATAATAAGCCCACCTTGATCTGTAAGTTGAATGTTCTCTCTTCACTGACTGCCAAGCTTTTGTTTTGGGAAGGTTAGCTTTCCAACATTTTCGAGCCATGTAAAGAATAGTGTACTTAAAACTGTGAAGCATCACCTTGCCTTTAGGAACATATTATTTCTTACATTGTTGTGAGCTGTCACAATGAATGAAGAAATGCTTTGTTTACACAAGGCATCAATACTGCAGGGCTCATATTCTTTTTCAGCCTGTTTCTTGCATTGGTGCTTTTGTTGAGAAACTAAGTGTTGATTTCTGACCAACATTTTGGACTGTACTTTCTTCACATACTTTAGGAGGGAGTTTTAACCTGTCATGGAGAGAGCGTTTCTGAGCACATGGCAGGTTAAAGTAACTGCAACGATTGGGAAATTAGAAACAATGGACCAATTTTCAACTTTAAATTGAGTGTGATCCAGAACATGTGGAAAACCCCTATGGGAAAGGAGGAATCTTCTATTTAAATATGTAAAGTTCTCAGCTGCTGTTTAAATCCAGAATTCTGACTTTAACATCATGGAACTTGCCCGGAAAGCAAAGTGAGACCATGGTAGGATTTAACAGGCTGGACAGTAGGCAGGCAAAATATGTTTTAAATAATAATGTATGAGGCATATTGCCTTGCCTACAAGTGTCCTGCTCTGAGACTCTGCCTTCCCTGCTTCAGAGGAGATTTCTAATACCTTGGAGGTCGCTTATGCTACCTTGAATTTTTTTGTCTTTGATCTTCATGATGCTAAGTTACAGATCACGGCGGCATGGTGGCACAGTGGTTAGCACTGCTGCCTCACAGCGCCAGAGACCCGGGTTCAATTCCTGACTCAGGCGACTGACTGTGGAGTTTGCACATTCTCCCCGTGTCTGCGTGGGTTTCCTCCGGGTGCTCCGGTTTCCTCCCACAGTCCAAAGATGTGCAGGTCAGGTGAATTGGCCATACTAAATTGCCCGTAGTGTTAGGTAAAGGGGTAAATGTAGGGGAATGGGTGGGTTACGCTTCGGCGGGTCGGTGTGGACTTGTTGGGCCGAAGGGCCTGTTTCCACACTGTAAGTAATCTAATCTAATCTAATCTAATCTAAAAGATCAGTACTTACCGATTAACCTCCAGCATGGACATCAAGAGGTGCGACAGGACTAGCAAAAGCAGGAGCAGCTGCACCTTTCTCAGTAACCTGTTGCTCCTCAAAACAAAGGGAATGAGCTTGCACTTCCAACTCAAAAGTAGTAATATACCTGACAATGTTCTCAAAGCAGTGCAGATGATTTCAGGCTGTGACCAAGAACCATTGCCTCAGGGAACTCATAGGTTCCCATTAGGTGTTGCAGCCTCATGGAAGATGATGTCCTGACAAACAGACCAGGTGGGTATTGCCAATGTTAGTGAAGATCATGTCAGCCCTTTTTTTATTCTCTTGGTTCATTCAGGAATCTATTGGTGGTATCAGTTGAATGTCATAGTCTGGTGCGCACAAATGTATCCCCATTTAACTATGTTGGAGTGGCACACGGTGGCTCGGTGGTTAGCAATGCTGCTTCACATCAGGTTCGAGTCCCATCTCGGGCGCCTGTCTGTGTGGAGTTTGCACATCCTCCCTGTGTCTGCGTTGGTTTCCTCTGGGTGCTCCGGTTTCCTCCCGCAATCCAAAGATGTGCAGGTCAGGTGAATTGACTATGATAAATTGCCCATTGTGCTAAGTGTGTTAGTCAGGGGTAAATATAGGCTAGGGGAATGGGACTGGGAGGGTTACTCTTCAGAGGGTCGGTGTGAACTTGTTGGGCCGATGGGCCTGTTTCCATACTGTAGGGGATCTCATCTGCGTTTGCCAGGTCTGGCATTTACAAGTACTTTTCGACCAACAAGGCCAGCCAGAAAGACCAGGCGCTCTTACTCTCCTTAGGCTTGGAGCTTGGGTGGTCCTGACCGATGCCTTGCATCTCTGCGGTGGCCGATTTTGCCTCAAGGCAGGAAGTGGCATATGGAACTCTGAATAAGGGGTGGGAAAAAGGTCAAGAATTAGAGTGCCCCAGAGTGAGTGCTCCTTCCAGGACCCACCCAGACCTATCTCTAAGCCAAGATATAGAGAGCCCCATGCTGCAGTTCACTGAGGCACTCGATGATCAGCATTCCTCAATCCAGCTAAAGGTAGCAATGTCAGACAGAGCCAGCATGCACTTAACTGATTGCTGCATTTGATGCTCCCTTTCCATGGACGTAGACAACTGCACAAAGGCCTAAGGCATACCTGAGCACTAGACCTGGAACAGCTGACAGGCCTCATACGTTTTCTGGTGCTACTCCAGAAAAGTCCGCTTTGCTAACATTCCTACATTCACAATAAGCTAAGCAGAGCTCAAAGTATCCTGCAACCCTTACTGGGAACTCTTTACTGCTATCCCTTTCATCCCCATATGCTGTTACTCAGTTATGATGTTTTTGATATCACATGACAATCAACCAGCTGTCTTGGTAATCCCACTGAAGTGGATGTCTCTTGGGCTGGTGGACGATGCATACGAGTCCAGTGGTGATGCATCCTCATAAAAAGTGACCTTTTCTGTGTTTGCTTCATCATCCTCGTGCACTGCTCCAAGAGACATTGAAAGGGTCTATGGGAGATGAAAGACATGAATTAGCACTGACAAGGTGAGAGGCTTTGCCATTAAGGTGCGTATGATCATATTTCACAGGGTAATGAGATCAAATCAACATGAGTGGTGCTGTGTGCAATGTGGATGTGTGAGATTTAATTCTGTTATCTGGTAGCTGGGAGGTTGTCATCTTTCCATTACTGATGGACATGCATACAGGGACCAGGCCTCCCTCCAGCACTCCCTCCTCTGGATCCGTCAAGGTGGCTAGAACCTGAGGGCCACCTTCAGCTCTACACCCATCCCCTTCTGCAAGGAGAGAAAGGCCAAAGCCATGAGTGTGAGCTGTTCTGAAGAACCGGGGGGACAATAGTTGCGGAGGATAACCCTGAGGGATGGATCTGACACAGAAATAAATTGAAGGTGAACGTCAGTGGTCAAGTGGGATTGGAGGAAATGTCTCGACAGAGATGGATAATGACATGAGAAGGCAAGTGGGGTGGTTGTAGATGAATTTCACATGCCACATACCTTTCCTGCCCAGCCCAGAAAAAGCACAGCAAAAACCGTTCTAACTGGAGTTGCCTTGTATACTTCATTATTGGGGCTGAAAATGTGTTGCTGGAAAAGCGCAGCAGGTCAGGCAGCATCCAGGGAACAGGAGAATCGACGTTTCAGGCATAAGCCCTTCTTCAGGAATGAGGAAAGTTTGTCCAGCAGGCTAAGATAAAAGGTGGGGAGGAGGGACTTGGGGGAGGGGCGTCGGAAATGTGATAGGTGGAAAGAGGTCAAGGTGAGGGTGATAGGTCAGACTGGGGTGGGGGCGGAGAGGTCGGGAAGAAGATTGCAGGTTAGGAAGGTGGTGCTGAATTCGATGGATTAGACTGAGACAAGGTGGGGGGAGGGGAAATGAGAAAACTGGTGAAATCCGAGTTCATCCCTTGTGGTTGGAGGGTTCCTAGGCGGAAGATGAGGCGCTCTT
This sequence comes from Chiloscyllium plagiosum, assembly GCF_004010195.1. Lineage (NCBI taxonomy): Eukaryota > Metazoa > Chordata > Chondrichthyes > Orectolobiformes > Hemiscylliidae > Chiloscyllium > Chiloscyllium plagiosum. The sequence continues at coordinate 13,071,714 of NC_057728.1, forward strand.
CCTCCAACCCGTCGTTTTGTTGTGGTCTGGCGATGGAGGAGTCCAAAGACCTGCATATTCTTGGTGGAGTGGGAGGGGGAATTGAAATGTTGAGCCACAGGGTGGTTGGGTTGGTTGGTCCGGGTGTCCCAGAGGTGTTCTCTGAAATGCTCCGCAAGTAGCCGGCCTGTCTCCCCAATATAGAGGAGGACCAGTACATATAGTTGGGGACCAGTACATATAGTTTAAAGTGTTCCTGGTTTTTTTATTGTTTTGCTTTCTGGGAGGTCAGGTGATCAAACATCTTGCAGCATTGGATCCATGAGGAAAACACCACACTTCTTTCACTGACCTCTTCTGCAACTTTGATCCACACTTGCCTGCTCTCTGAAGCAAACTTTTTCCTTGCAACCACAGGGATCAGTATCAGTCCAGCATGCCTTGCAGCCTGAACTTTCATCTCCAGAGTCAGGTCACTGAAACATGATGCTGCCTTGTCCCTTTGAACCTCCTTCTGTTCACACTGCATCTCTATCAATAAACCTCTATCCTCTTTCAATGTGGATCCTCATAGGGATCCTATAAGTAATGGAGCTGAAATGAGTCTGCAGTAGGATTTTATGAAGTGCACTTGTTCTACTTGGTTGGGAAACCAGGCATTTGTTGCAAGTTGAGTGTCAGCATGGAAGCCATTTTCTTGGCTACGGCTTCCCTCCCGGTTAAGGAATTATTTTGCTCAAGTGCCCCTCACCCCAGCAGAACAATTTATTCGGCAAGTTAGCTGTGGCTGTCTCACAGCTGCATCGCATAGCTCTTACTATGAGATAATGCTAAAGTGTAGTTTATCTGTTCAAGGTTCCACAGTTGGCCTGCTCAATGTTTCCCCACTGTGATGTATTGTTAGAGCATGTAGCTTAGTTGTTCAAGCTTACTTAGCCCTGTCAATTAGTTTCGGTGTATTGCCAATGTGTGTAATTCTTCTAGTTAAGGACGCCTGTCCTACATTTGTTGTGGATCCCTGCAACAAATGTTAGGTGATAACTTTCACTTCTGTCCACTTGTCAAATGTGTAGCATTAATTAGAGCTGACCCCTGATTTGGTACCTCCTCAGACCATCCTGACACTTTATAATTAATGGTCAGCCGGTGTGTCAGCCCGAGTGTTGTTTTCTATGTAATTCTGTAACTTTCTGCTGTCCTCTGGAGTTCTGCCGAGCCATACTTAGGACAGTGGTTTCCCTGTGATGCATCGTTTAATAGACTGGTCAATACTCAAGGTTTGTCTCTCGAGATTTTCTTCAACAGTCTGCATTAAAAAGTATATAAAATACAGACGCTGCTGGGTTTTCAATGTGTTGAGTGCCTATGGTATCTCCAACCCATCCTGCCCTAAGTGCATCTGAAAATTAAAATTCAGCCCCTAATTTCTGCCCACAGAATAGAGGCATGCAGGGTGATGGTGAGCAGTGAAGAGTTTTTCTCTTCCTTTTCCTGTTCGGCTGAATCCTGCCCCTGCACTAACTTATGTTTACAGAAATTAGGGATTTATTTACCATTTCAAAACTTTTAAGGTTGTCTCCTGGTGGAATTGCGAAAAACCAAGGGTGATTCTGAAAAATGAAATGTGAAACATGGTTGAACATCTCCTGTTTTAGGCAGCACCTTCATTAGTGCAGCACTCCCCTTAGCATTGCTATGAAGAAAAAACCAATTAATAACGGTTTGTATCTCTCTGTGAGAATCTGTTTAGATACCTTTGGCACCCTTGTTAGAGTGCCACAATACTAATAAAGAAGATTCTGTTGTATAATATCTTAATGCCCTTTTTTATTCCTAAATCTACTGCCTTACTTGATATTTCCTTCCTTATTTAGCGCCACTGATTGACACAGAAATGAAGAAATAATGTTCCCAACTTTTGATTGCCAGAGTACCATGTAATCTACATGACAATTCACTTTTATTGAGAGCTGATTTTGTACACAGCAAATAAAAATAATTGAGTCGCAACTTGCACTTGTCAAGAACATATGAGATGATGAATGACTCCAACATTTATTTAAATGTGATTATAAGTAAAGGTGCTTCATCAGAAGACACATATTTATTGCTTTCTGCTGTTTGGGCAAATGGCATTTCTATTATAAATAACATATGATGTATATAAGATTATCATAGAGCTCCCAGATAATTCATGTATTTGTCCAGTATTTCATTGCTTTCACAGAAGTGAGAATACATGAAGATGAGAGTAAATACTCGCTGTAATATGTAATGTAATATCCATGCCTCCATGTGTATACTTCAAACTCTTTTTTTTCCCTTACGGAGTCTTGTTTTGTTTCCTCCTCAGCTCTCTGTGTGGGAGAGAAGTTAGACTTCCTCACACTTGTTTTCCATTGAGTCCCAAGACTGAATTTTGAGCTGAATTTGAGTATCCTGGTTAGGGGGAGGGGGGGGGGGGGGGGGGGGTGGGCACTGACCTTGATTTCTTTTTCTCCTCTATAACCATTAATTTTCTGTGTTTTCCTGCACCCTTCAGTTCCTTTGCTTTTCTTTCCCTCCATGTCATTCTAACTTCTAATTTAAGTCAAGATGAAAATGGAGGTGGTCTTCCATCGTGCACTGTTCCAGCAGTGGGATGACAGATAAAGCAAACCGACTCAAAGTGAAACAGGTGCCTGGCCTCTCAGAGACCTACACGACTTGATGGGTTTCTTTAAAATTACCACACAATCACTTCCCTTCTCTCCAAGAATCATGGTCATTGCTGAGGCATAGAAATCATCTTTGAATGCTTTTCGCAGACTGTCATGAAACTTCAGAGAATTAATAATAAAGTACTATAGATGGGATGAGGTATGGGTTTAATGTTTTCAGTACTCAGTAACAACTGAATTGTTAAATAGCTTGAGTGTCTAATTTCCTGTCACTAGGGGAGCGCTACAGAATTGACAAATTTTAAAATCTGTTGTTGATGGTGGGAGTTTAATTTCAATTACATTTGTGGTTATTTCCTCAATTCAAATCAATTGCAGTGGGTCATAATCGAGAGTTCTTATAATACACAATTGATATACTGTAAAATAACCCCTACATACAACCTAGAGTAACATGTGACTTGATAACTTACAAAAGGTTGAAAAATTAGGCCAAAATAATTTCAAATACTGTATTGCAATTTAAAATGTCTTCATCAAAATGGCAGTGGTATTCATTCTCCATAACTATTGTGTCTGAAAATGCTTTAGAGAAATGCCATAGCACCTTCCCAACAGCTGTAACTATACTTACTTATGAAATAACTGCACAGAGGCCGCTGTCCCATCACCAAGTCACCTTTATTTACATGTGCACAGTACACTCGTTGTGGCCAGCCAGCTCAGACTCAGTCCCTGAAGTCAGGAAACTCTCTGAATCTCTGGCTTATTTTTTAAAATTTTATTAAACAATTCGCAACTTACAAAACAATTAACATTAACAGCTGTATACAGAGAAACAGCAATTTTACAAGGGAGAGGAGCAGCAAAGCCAGGCCCCAAACCCTACCGTTCAACCAGTTTACAGGGAAATGAGGAGCCTCGAACCCCAGTTTCAATCATTACAAAACAGTAACAATGACATTTGTACACACAAGACAGTCTAATTACATAAGAAACAGTGCATACAATATAGACCGCAGAAACCCAGCAAGCCCCTGTCCCTACCATCTTCCAGCTACTCTAAGGCAACCCACCCTACACACCTTCTGGCTCTCGGTCCACCCCATGTCCCTTCCAGTTCTCGGTCCGCCCTGACATACCTTTTGACCACCTCTAGGACAGCCCGCCCCGCTACCTGCCCGGGGTGACAGCAGTCAGATCGGCCGACCCACCTTCCGGCTTCACTAACCACTCTCAACACCTTCCGACCACCTCGAGGACAGCCCGCCCCAGTACCCGCCCGGGGTGACAGTGCTGAGGACAGCCTACCCAACATCCAGTTCCCGGTCTGCCCCTACATACCATTGGGCTCTCAACTACCCCAATGCGCCGTCTGGCCTGTGGACTGCCCTGACACACCTACCGGCCACCTCTTGGACAGCCCGTCCCGATTACCTCTTCTCGGGACAACAGCGCTCAGAACGGCCTACCCACCTTCTGGCTCTCAGGGCGACTGGCATCAGGGTGGCCTACCCACCCTCCAGCTTTCGGAACAGCCTACCAACCTTCAGTTTCATTAGATGGCCTACCCACCATCCGGCTCTCGGGGTGACAGCTTTCAGGACGACCTATGAGCCTTCTAGCTCACAATAAGGCCTGTCAGACTCAGGGACACAGAAGACAGTGCACATGATAACTCCAACAAACAACATAACAGACTCAATTATCAGCATACAGAGTCCATTCTGGTACACAGAGTCAAATACCATAAACAGTTCTCTTCAAAATGTAGAGTCCACTCCCAGGAACAGAGTCCACTCCAGTATACAAGGTGCATTGTCAGAAATGGAGTCCACTCCAAACTGCAGAGTCCATTGCTAAAAACAGAGTCCACAACTAAGGGCAGAATCCGCTCCTGAAGGCAGCAAATGCACACCCAACAGCACACAGGTATTCAATCTCCATAGAATCCTAGCCCATCCATAGAAAACTGGGCCCACTCACAGAAACATAGCACATTGTAAAGTTTCAGTTAACTCATGGGACTTTGGTCCACTCCCAAAGGCAGATCCACTCCAAAACTCCAGGATACAGCAAGTGCTCACCTCCCAGCACACACACGGTGTTTAGTCTTCAGAGGCCCAGTCCCAGGCTAGGCCTCGCCATAGGAACAGCTCCTCTGGTAAGATGTATTTTCACAAAGGCTCAGTCCAAACACCAAAAAAACAGTGACGACACATATGTAAAACAAAGAAAACTAGAGTCCAAGGGCTAAGCCCTGCCACAAAATCAACGTTGTCCTTTTCTCAAAAGTAAAAGAGAAAAGAGTGACACATAGGCTGTAATGAGCCAGTGAAACAACAATCCCCTAATGAGAACTGAGTTACTCCTGAAACACATTGTGTGAATCAGGCAATTTAGAAATCAGTCCTCACTAAAGGAATACCAGTTCACAAACTGGCTAAATAATTCAGCAAGTTCAGTAATCAGGCTTCGCCACCCACCC
>NC_057728.1:13076878-13110258 GCF_004010195.1 Chiloscyllium plagiosum
CAACAGTAACAGTAACACACTGACTGTGGCCCAGCCAGCACAGAGTCAGTTCCCTAAATTGAGAAGACTCTGAATCTCCTGTTTATATCAGTCAGCCAGGTCTCCCTGACTGTCCCAGGTTAACAACTCCAATCAAGGACCTCAAATTCAATAAGATCAAACTGGTTCTGATCTCTACAACTTTCACATTTTCCTTTCATTATTTTCCTTTCCTTTCTATTGATCAGCTTGCACAACTTGTGCTAACCAGCCCTCATAATTAAAGTAACCTGTAAGGAAGATATTTCATACAAAGTTTGCTTCAGTTGACTAAGGTTAATTTGAGAAGGAAATGTAATTTACTCCAGGTAACTCCTCTTCCACTGCCAATTGTCTGAACTCAAACTCTCTCCTGCTGAGTAATGTTGCTGATCTGTCTATGGGATGCTGAACTACTCACATCATCAGTTGGAGCACCAGCTTTCCCAGGGAGTTTGACCTTATAAATTCAGAACTGTTTACGGCTGGCACATCAGTTAGCATGAATACGTATTGATTGCTCCTCACACAATAATCATCAGCAACTAGACAATCCATTCTGCTATAACGCAGTAGTTCCATTCTCATGCAATCCCATGTTATAAGAAAATTGCAGAATAGCAGCACCATTTAAACTAATGGGGCCAGAATCGCATTCTCACCAATACACGCTTTAAAAGTTCGCGCTTTAGAAACAGTGTGCCAATTTGCCAATCGTGTTATAGCTAATTTGCGTTAACAAATGCGCGCTATAGCAGAATGGCCTGTACTTGGTCCTTGTATCTTGTAACAGATTCAATCTTCTACCAACTACTCACACAAACCTGTGATCTGACAGTTTAAGATGGTTTTATGGAGCCATGCAAATCTCCATCCTGCTTTGCAGAAACCAATATTAAATGCAGATAGTTCACTGCATAATTTTGGGTGGATCTCAGGTAATTTTAAAAACAGATGCTCTGGCAAATGTTACTTTTCTCGTGTAAGTTTGTTCAAACAATTCTTTAGCTGTAGCTTATTTTGATGTTTGATTTCCTGACAAAATTGCAAGGGTATTTTCTAATGACTTTAGAATGATTTCAAAACTCTTGCTATGTAAGTGTTTGCCTCTGCCTACCTTAGCTTCACCTACTTTAGATACTAATTACAATCTATTGATAAAAACAGCCTCTTACTTTCTGCACTCTGGTTTGTTTTGACATTGCATTGTTTCCATCTGTTTGAGTTCCTCGGAATTTAGCTCCAATAATTTACCCTTTATTCCCAATAGACGTCACTACTAATCTGAAGAAACTTTCCACTTTAAACGATGATATAATACTGCAAGTGATTGCACTCAAAAATAGATTATTAACCTGACACAACTGTCAGCAGACTTTGTGCGATATTGTGTACAGCAGTAAATGATCCCAGATGATAGATGGATTATCTTATAGACAGGCACTGTGCACTTGTTCTTATAGCGGTGGCTCCCATGATCTGTTAGGAGAAAGTGAGGGCTGCAGATGCTGGAGATCAGAGCTGGAAAAGCACAGTCGGTCAGTCAGCATCTGAGGAGCAGGAGAGTCAATGTTTTGAGCATAAGCTCGATGATATAGTAGTACAAGTGATTGCACTCAAAAAACGAGTATGGACCTGGCACAACTGTCGTCAGACTTTGTGTGATATTGTGTACAGCAGTAAATGATCTCCGATGATAGATGGATTATCTTACAGGCAGCTGAAAATGTATTGCTGGAAAAGCGCAGCAGGTCAGGCAGCATCCAGGGAACAGGAGAATCGACGTTTCGGGCATAAGCCCTTCTTCAGGCAGGCACTGTGCACTTGGTCCTATTGTTCCTAAGTTCCAGATGAAGGGCTTATGCTCAAAATGTTGATTCTCCTGCTTCTTGGATGCTGCCTGACCTGCTGTGCTTTTCCAGCACCACACCTTTTGGCTCCCATGATTTGTGCTAATGCTGGTTAAACCAGTGTTATTGTGCCCTCATGGGTGCTGCTTGGCATAAGGTCTGGATTCTGGGTATCTGTTCTACACTCCTGACACTGCAGAAGTTAGCTAGATCAATCTTACTTGAGTCTGCTGCATCTCTACATTCTCGAAGAATGATTATTGTCTTCTTCTCAGGAGTTCCTGTAAACTGCTTATTTGCATTCTGATGTAGAAATACTGATGTAGAGGGTTCTCCTACAGTTTTCCATGCCCTCTTAGGCTAAATTGCCCATAGTGTTTGGTGCATTAGTCAGGGGTAAATATAGGGTAGGGGCCTGGGTCTGGGTGGGTTACTCTTCGGAGGGTTAGTGTGGACTTGTTGGGCCAAAGGGCCTGTTTCCATACTGTAGGGAATCTAATCTAATCTAAACTAATCTTGCTCAAGTCTCAAATAATGTGTGACTCTTAATATCAGTTACATTATCAGGTATATCGTAATTCATTCTCATGCACTACCATTGCCAAGTGCTCATTGTTGTGTAAGAGCTTCTGGACCTTGGAGCAAACTTGTGATGATGTCACAGAGCTGCGCATCACTGTGCATAAATAACATAATATGGACAGATTTAGACCACATTACTTTTGACTCTACACGAGCAATTCATCACCTCTGCACCATTCTGGATGGGAAGACTCACATGAGTACAAAGACCTGAATACGTGAAGAAAATACTTTAGTCCCTATGTAATGTAACAATAGCTTTCTATCATTATCTATTGGGGCGGCATGGTGGCTCAGTGGTTAGCACGGCTGCCTCACAGCTCCTAGGACCCAGGTTTGATTCCAGCCTTGGGCAACTGTCGGTATGGAGTTTGCACATTCTGTCTGTGTCTGCACTTTCCTCCAAGGTTGTGCAGGTTAGGTGCATTGGCCATGCTAAATTGCCCATGTGTCCAGGGAAGTGTGCAGCTGGGTGGAATAGCCATGGGGAATGCAGGGTTACTGGGAGAGGAGTGGGTCTGGGTGGTTTGCTCTTCAGAGGGTTAGTGTGGACTTGGTGGACCAAATGGCCTGCTTCCATGCTGTAAGGATACAATGATGAAGTCTATGATCTTATATAGTAGTATTCAGTTTTAATATATAAGAAATAGTATTACTTTGAAGTCTAAGCCTGAAGACAGTTCTTGATTTTTCCTTATCCTCGACCAGTCCGCCTCAAACCCAGACTCGGAGTGCGGCATCAATCCACACAGGAAAACAAAACATCCTCACTATTGCTATGCAACTCATACAGTGCTGCCTGCTCAATCTAATAAGGTGTCATTCACGCTAGAGAGTGGATGTACCCGTACTGGAGCCTGCAACTAGCAGAAAGAATGATACAAAATGCATGAGATGCCGACATATTCTGTAGGCCCCAGAAACCTGCCACAGAATTCAGTGGCCACATGAACAAGGCAGATGTAGGAACGGTGAAACCAGAGACTTCCTTTAAGCTGAGCGCTGTTATACACATTCTTCTGCTGTTTCCACATCCCCCCTCCCCTCCCCAGTAATGAACCAGTTCAAGGTAGATGCTTGTTCCAACCTGAATGGAGGTTTATTTTTAAGGTGAAAGGGATTCTATTCACCTCTTACCTGTCCCCAACATCATCCTCAAGGGGGTGCGGCATCCCCGTTATGGTAAGGCTTGGCTCCAGGGGCATTTACAGTGTTAAAATGAGTGTCTGTAAGAGGTTGGGGATGGGGGAATGTCAATTTATCTAAGTGCTTTGTTGTTGCTTGTCCAGCTGGTGTCAGAACAAATTTTCAAAAAATATAATGAAACCAGCTATCCTTTGCTCTGAGATTAGTTATTAGATGATTGCAAACTATTTCAATTCTAACTGTTCCTGACCTACACAAATATCCTGCATCCAAGACCCATAACTGCTCCAGTCATGGGGAACATGTATCTTGTATTTTGCCTTGCTAAAGAATAATGATAGAAATTGCATCGAATTTTCCCCTCCCTTACAAGCACGTAGTGTTAGGTATAGGGGTAAATGTAGGGGTATAGGTGGGTTGCGCTTCGGCCGGTCGGTGTGGACTTGTTGGGCCGAAGGGCCTGTTTCCATACTGTAATGTAATCTAATAATCTAATTAGGTGGGGGAAAGGGCAAATAATCATAAAATCCTGACAGTGTGGAAACAGGCCCTTCATCCCAACAAGTCCAAGCTGACCCTCCAAAGAATAACCCATACAGACCCATTCCCTTACATTTACCCCTGACTAATGCACCCAACCTACACATCCCAAGACACAACGAACAATTTAACACAGCCAATTCACCTAACGTACACACCCTTGGACTATGGGAGGAAACAGGAGCACCGGGAGGAAACCCACTCAGACATGGAGAGAATGTGCAAACTACACACAGAGAGATGCCCGAGGCTGGAATTGAACCTGGGACCCTGGTACTGTGAGCCAGGAGTGCCAACCACTGAGCCACCGTGCCACCCCCAATTCAGTCAGGTTGGAGAGAGACCAACCTTTCTGCTACCTCAGCAATTCTGGGCAAAAAGTTCCGGGCACTATGTTTCTTACTTTCAACCAATTCAGAGTCTTAAGTGGTCAATTAACCACAACCAGATAACATGCTACTTGTCTGATTTCCTACCTTCCCGGCTGGTGAGAAAAGAATCCTCCTTCCCGTTTGTGGGAGTGGATCCGAAGGGAACTTATATGTCTTACAGCTGACAAGTGAAAATTGAAACCCCCGAGTCAAGGTTGAATTTGAACCACGGGAATAAAAAAAAAATGCTCACTTGTGTCGCTTGCAGCTTTGGAATGCAAGTTTTTGTGTTGATTTTTGTCACTGATGTCATTTGGATCATTGACAAAAATACTTCCTTTACATCAGGGATTGCCCTGGTTTCACACACTTTCTGACACAAAGTAATTCAAATGTAGAGTCAATCTAGGTTTTAACACAGCTGTCACAACCTTCCTTCACCAGTACCTGTGTACTACATTAATACTGTTTTATTTTGACATATTCTCCCAGTAATTGAAAATAAAAATCAGTCACAGAAGATGCAAATTTATCTCACATCATGTTGTACTTAAAGTAATATGTAACTTTGCAACTGTGTGAAATGTATTTCCTGTGATCTGCCTATTCTTCTTGCAGTCAAATGAAAATTAGTTAATTTATGATATTGGATAATGAGTTTGAATTGTGAGATCCATGTCTATTTGCAGAGTCTTCCACCATTCATTCATTCACATATCAAATGATGTATTCCGTGTTGCACATAGTAATCGAATTTTAGTTGTGTTCACTCATGGTTCCCACATGTACTTTGTTTTTGTAGGAAGTGCTGGAACCCCTGTGACGTTCAATGAAAATGGAGATGCTCCTGGACGATACGACATTTACCAGTATCAGGTTTCCAATTTCACCTCTCATGAATATAAGGTTATCGGACAGTGGACTGATTACCTTCATTTGAATGTAAGCAAAAGTTCTTTGTTTCCCCTGAATCTGCATTGAAGTTTTCATTCTGTGGGAAGCTAAACTTCCTTTTTGCAGGCATCTTGTGCATTTGACTCAATAAAGGCTGGATGTTGTCAGATCTAGCCAGACATGAAATATCTTTAATATGCTTTCACCATTCCTTGATGTGCTCAGATTGTGCTCTCATCCTTACTATGATATAAATTTGCTTTTTGGAACATTGGATAATGCGCATTGTCCCATTGTAAGAAATTCATATTATAGCAATAACTTAATTCATCAAATAGAGGATATTACTGTCATTACCAGCCTCTGAGCTGCTCCTTTCCATTGTGAATGATGGATGGGTTAGTAATAAGATCCATTGAGTTAGTAATAATGTCTATGCACAAAGAAAATGCTGTTATTGTTATTACCACCATTTTCTGTGCAGCAATTTTCTGTACTCTGTCAGTCTTTTAACCTAGTCAAAAAGTTTATTTCAAATTCATTTAGAATATTCGTTTTGAAAGTTTGAACATCTCAGCTGAGTCATCTTTACATTGCATTACACTTCAATCTCAGGATGAGAACATTGCTAGACAGGTTGGTGTTTATTGAACACCCAGAGGTGGTCTGGGAAAGTGTCGGCTTGCTCAGCCGTTACAGATGGCAGTTTAAGAGTCAAGCATTTTGGTGTGGGATTGATATCACATTCAGGCCAGACCGAATAAAGATGGCAGATTCCCTCAGTTGTTTCCTTCTCCATCCAACCAAGCTGCTTTGTGTTATGGTGAACAACACTCTTCTAATTTTACACATTTTGGAACTGATTTCAAATTCACAGACAGTCATCCGAGATTTTAATCTGTGTTCCCCTGATTACTCATGCAGTGATGTAACCATTACTCCAAACAACATGGAATTATCAAACCTATTGTCAGCAAAGCAGATGAATTAATTGATATTCCTGAATTGTTTGAGCTTGGTGTTGCAAAATTAAAAGATGAAAGATGGGTGATCACATTAATACAATTCAAAATGGGGGCTAGAAGGGGATCAGAGTAGACTCAGGGTGAACTCAGTGTTTGTCTTGAATTTCATTCAGTTCTATACATGGACAGTTATGTAGTTATCACTGAAGGGCTCACTCATTTACCTCTTCACAGGTGAAGAACATGCAATGGAGCAGAGGAGAACACAGGATTCCACAGTCAGTTTGCAGCCAACCATGCAAGTCTGGTGAGAGAAAGAAAACCGTAAAGGGTGTGCCCTGCTGTTGGCATTGTGAACGTTGTGAAGGCTATCAGTACCAGATCGATGAGACAACTTGTCAAATGTGTCCATTTAATAGGAAACCAAATGCGAATGGCACAGACTGCCAACCGATCCCCATAATTAAGCTAGAATGGCATTCACCTTGGGCCATAGTTCCTGTCTTCATAGCTATGCTTGGAATTATAGCCACCACATTTGTTATTGCAACCTTTATTCGTTATAACGACACACCGATAGTAAGGGCATCTGGCCGAGAGTTAAGTTATGTCTTGCTGACTGGAATATTCTTGTGCTATGCTGTAACCTTCCTAATGATTGCAACTCCTGACACAGTTCTTTGCTCTTTCCGACGCATTTTCTTAGGACTGGGCATGTGTTTTAGTTATGCAGCACTGCTCACAAAGACTAACAGAATTCACAGAATATTTGAGCAAGGTAAGACGTCTGTCTCTGCTCCGAGATTTATCAGTCCAGCTTCCCAGCTGGCAATCACCTTTAGCCTAATCTCTCTGCAGCTCCTGGGAGTCTTTATCTGGTTTGCCGTTGATCCTCCGCACACTATTGTAGACTATGGGGAGCAACGAACTGTTGATCCAGAAAAAGCCAGGGGCATTCTGAAATGTGACATTTCCGACCTTTCTCTCATCTGTTCCCTGGGATACAGCATTCTGCTGATGGTCACATGCACTGTGTATGCAATTAAAACAAGAGGAGTCCCAGAGACCTTCAATGAAGCCAAACCTATTGGATTTACCATGTACACCACCTGCATAATTTGGTTAGCTTTTATTCCAATATTTTTTGGCACAGCTCAGTCTGCAGAAAGGGTAAGTGCATTAACATTTTGATAATCTTTGTGTGCCATAACTACAAATGTGTTCCACTTAGTGTTTCGCTGAATTCACCTTTGTAAGTCTACTTTAACCTCTCATCATGTACATAATTGATAAACAATTGTTTTATGTTCTACATGAAATGTTTACTTAATTTTCTAATTGTTTCAGATATATAGGTTTATTATTTCATAAAATATCCCAAATTAAGCTTAGAAGCTCTTGTGCTATTTTGCAAAGTTGGTTCCTGGCTTAAGATAGGTATCGGGTTACAGAACTGTCCAAGAAATAAGATTAATTAACAAAAGAAAAGAGTAATTCTGTTTTTATTTAAGTTTAGGATTTATGTAGTCCCTTCATGTTCTAGATGTGCCAAAGCACCTAATCACCAGAGGATAGCCTTAGTTTTTGTAGTGAAGTCTTTCTTATCATGTAATAAAAAAGTCAGTAAAAAGCAACAACGTCCATTTATATGGCAACTTTAATGTACTAAATACATCTCAAGGTATTCACTTGAGCCTTAACAGGTATAATTTGATACTAACTCACACGAAGACATCTAAGAGCAGGTGACCAAAAGCTGAGTCAATGAGACAGTTGAGCAACCAAATAGTCTGATTTTAATGCCGGAAAGGAATATTGTGAGAGAATGAAAGGACATGAGAGAATTCCCTGTTCTTCTTTGAATGCTGCCAGTGATCTTTTACCTGTTAGTTAGTCAGCACTTTTGCCTCATCCAAATATTTACCAATATTGCATTTCCGCATTCAGAGCAGATGATGTTTTCACATGCATTGTAGAGTCTAAACTTACAATGTTCTGACTCAGCACTCGAGCACAGGCAATTACTAACAGAGCTGAACTAGCAATGACCAGCTAAGACCAATTAACATGCTGACACCTTTATTATTTTGACTTATTTCAATGCCTTTGTCATTTATCGTGATACATTTCATTTAGTTAAAACAAGGGTTCTACTAAAAACCCTCATTGAACAAATTGGCATTAATTGCATCTTTGATGGGACAACTCCAAGTCCTTTGCACATGATACTAATGCCCTTGAACTTAAAAGATATTTTCTGTCACTAGATGAGCCTGAACCATCTAATTCACTGTTGAAACAGCAATGTAATTCACAACAGCTCAGTTTTAAGCTGACTTGGTCGAGGTCAATCTCTCCAAATTCATGCTTCATTATACTTCCTGTAACTTTTCAAACTGCCCCACTGGTCATCAGTAAACGATCTGAGTCAACAACCAATGATTCAGCACAATGTTGAAGAAACTTCAAATGTTTCCCTCAAAAACAAGTACAAGTCACTTACATTGTAGCCAATTGTATTGGTGTATGAGGAACAAATCTGAGTGATTGATCTTCCTATTAGGTAAATGTATGTAATACACATGAGCAAGCTCCTTCCCTGTTACTACATAGTGGGGGGATCAGTGAGGCTTGACAAAGGATATTTCTTACAAAGTTCCAGAGCAATAACTTTACTGAACTCTGCTAATTTTCATGTTTGCTCTTGTCAAAGGAGTGCAATTGTAAGCATGCATGCCTATAGGCTTTGTCAAATCTAAAAATGATGAAATGTTGAATGAAGGGGGAGATTCAGAGATCCCAATAGGAGAATCATTAAAATGTTGGCAGTACTAAAGGAAATGTAAATGTAAATATTGGCCTTTTATTTCAAGCGAGGTGAAATACAAAAGGAGAAATCTATTATACGGTACTCCACATTTAAATTGAATTCCATTTGGTATTGTTTCATTTTAACGTTAGTAAGATTTTAACATTAGAAATGTAGTTGGTGCCATGCATGACTGAGGCAGTGTTCTGTCATTCTGTTCCAAGAGCCATCAAAATAGTTAAAGGTTTCTTACGAGTGTGCAAAATTCCCCAGTTTTGTTCTTGTGATCAAAACTGACTGAAGATATTGGGTTTTGCCTTAAAGACCCAAAGATGACCTTGGCTTTCTGTAGAAGTCCCTGGGAAACACAGTAGCTGCAGCAATATTGTGGCAGTTTTGTCTTTATGAACATAAGACTGTAACATCTTCAAAAATGTTCTAGCCTAATTCCTAAATCTAAGTCCATCTGCAGAGAAATTGCGCCTGCTGATAGGAAAGCCAAAAAATTCAACTTAATGTCCTGCTAAACATTCATTTCTGTGAGGGAATCTTTCAATAATCCTGATGTTTGACTCGAGCAAACTGAGCTCATCTAAACCCACCAAATCAAGTGAAAAATACTTCCTTGTTTACCAAACCCACAAAAGACCTGCCTTCAATGAGGTTGATAGTGAGCAAGCTCTGAACTATTCTTTGGTTTGCAACATGAAAAAGTGCTTGATTCTCTTCAGCTGTATTTCTCCCGAGTGTGTGTGCATAGGTGCTGACTAATTGATGCAGCATTTGGACTTTGGGTGGGTGTGTGAATAAATAACCTTCTTTATTTTGAAAGCCCCCCCCCCAAAAGTCTTTCATTATTTCTTTAAATTGACCACACGCTGTAGGGGTTTAGAAATATACATTTACCTTCGACATAATAAACACGCTGATTATGTACAGTAAAAGATGGGATTTGTGGTTTGTTTATCTTTACACCCCCTCTATTACAACAGAGAGAAGCAAGTGAAACATGTATGTGGTTTTACCACGATAGTGGGATCACCCATTATACAGGCTGCCATTGACTCATAAATGTGACATTCTGACCTCAATGCTGCCTTATGCCTCCATCACAGTACGTGCAATTGCTCTGTGACCATATTCATATCTTCGCCACAATCTCGATACTTACTTCCTGCTCTAGCACACTGCTTCTAAAATCTTTCAGCCATCAGATTAAACCAGAGGGTGATGTCTGGATGCTAAGTGCCATCCTCTCTACAACTGGGGATGTCTCTCCTATACAGCCTAACCACGTGTTGGTAGAATGGGTTTCTGCAATGGGAAATAGGGAAATGCATGATTTGGTGCTGCAGTAAAGGGTGGCACGGTAGCTCAGTGGTTAGCACTGCTACCTCACAGCACCAGGGTCCTAGGTTCGATTCCTGCCTTGGGCGACTGTCTGTGTGGAGTTTGCACATTCTCCCTGTGTCTGTGTGGGTTTCCTCTGGGTGCTCCGGTTTCCTCCCATAGTCCAAATATGTGCAGGTTAGGTGAATTGGCCATGCTGAGTTGCCCATAGTGTTAAGTGCATTAGTGAGAGGGAAATGGGTGTGGGTGGGTTCCTCTCTGGTGGGTCGGTGTGGCCTTATTGGGCTGAAGGGCCTGTTTCCACACTGTAGAGAATCTAATCTAAAGGTTCTATTATCTTCAGTAATGCACCTGGTTTATGGTGGTTTGCAGCATTCTTCACACCCTGGCCATCATGAGTACACTCACAGCCCTCATCACCACAGAAATGGTAACAACTTAATGAAGAAGAGGAAGGCAGGAGGCAGGGAGATCCACCTTCTTGTCTTCATGACTAATTCAATACCACCTCCCCAAGCCCCCATTCTACGTTATTGTATCTTTTCACCCTCTGGGTCCCAGCCATTAGTTCTCTTTTGAAGAAAACCACAGCCATTTCAGATCACAAGCCACCCTTGGACATTTACATGGTGTCTACCCTGTGCCTTGGCCACCTTAAACATTCACACTTCTCCACTACCCATGCACAGTGTGTGCTGTCTCTATGATGCACTGCACTAACACAAAGTGATTCCTTTGATACTACTGTTGAAGCTTGCAAAATGTACCATATGGAACAAGGACATGGAAACATCATCTCTTGCAAGTAACCCTCGCTGTCCTGCCTTGGAGAATATTGCTGTTCGTTCACTATCACTGGATGAAAATCTTGGAACTCTCTTTAACAGCATAATCGGGATGCTTACAGCCCATGGACTGCTGTGGTTCATGAAGGCAGCTTACCACCAGCTTCTCAAGGTCAACTAGGGATGTGCAATAAATGCTAGCCCAGTCAGTGTCACCCGTTTTGTATGAATGAGTAAAAAACCAGTACTGGCATCCACAGTCTTAGTAGCTACATGGTAATGAGCTGGGATTCCATGATCACTGAGCTTTCTGTGTAGCATTCAGACTGTCACTTGGTGGTGACCACTTGTGCTGCTGAGGAAGCTGAGACATCAACTTTCAGACACTGCACTGTGGTCACTTTCACAAGTGTTGTGCTGGAGCTGGCCATAACTTTCATACTGGAAAGGACGAGTTCTAAACTCTCCACAAAACCCTTTTTCTCAAGTTGGTTGTAGACTCCTCTGCGCTTCTCAAAGATGGCGTTCAGCTTTCTGGCAGCTCTATCGAAGCCCTCAACTGGATCCTTGGGCACAGCCTCATCCACCAGGAATCAGGTATCTACACTATCCTCCTCCCCACCTCCCCCTGAAAACCCACCCAGGCTGTATTTCATTCCCAACTAGTGACATCCATCCATAATGCCACCCTATAAAGTTCAAAACTCTGTGAAATTTAAAACCCTGTAAAGTTCAAAAATAGCAATTTCTGAATTGGAATCCCACAGTGTGGAAGCAGGTCATTCAACCCAAACTGAGCCTCTGAAAAGGTTTCCACCCAGACCCACCCATCACCCCTGCATTTCCCACAGCTAATCAATCTAGTCTGCATACGCCTGGATACTGGGCCGATCCACCTAACCTGCACATCTTTAGACAGTGGAAGTGAGCCCACACAGACAATGTGCAAACTCCATACAGTTAAAGGAGGGTGGATTTGAACCCGGGTCCCTGGTGCTGTGAGGCAGCAGTGTTAACCACTGTACTGGTGGCTGTGTGGTGAGATTGAGTGACATTGTTTCTTTAGAATCGATGTTCCACTCCCCTTCAAACTCACATGCTACCTGGTCAAGTTCCAATTCCTCGGGTGTTGAAAGAAGAAAGGCATGAGAGTAGGGGAGGTTTTGCTAAAATCATTCAAGGCACTAGTCAGACCACAGCTGGAATACAATGAGTAGTTTTCATACACTTGTCGAAGGAAAGATATATTGCCATTGGAGACAGTCCAGAGAAGGTTCATTCGGCTGATCCCAGGTCTGGAGATGTGGAGTAGGTTGAGTCTGTACTCTTTGGAATTTATAAGAATGAGAGGTGACTTTATTAAAACATACAAGATTCCTCAGGAAATTGACAGAGTCGATGCGGAGGGATTGTTTCTCCTTGTGGGATAGTCTAGGACCAGAGGCATAACCTCAGAGTAAAGGGTTGCATCTATAAAACAGAGGTGAGGAGAGTTGTGGCTCTGTGGAATTCTTTGCCACAGATGGCTGTGAAGGTTGGGCCATTAAGTATGTTCAGAACCTAGATAGTCAGATTCTTAACTAGTAAGGGAAACAAGGGTTTTGCACAAAAAACAGGAAAGAGGAACTGAAGATTCAGATCATCCATAATCTCATTGAATGGCGGAACAGACTTAATGGGCTGAATGGCCTAATTTTGCTCTGTCACGTTATGGCATTGTAGTAAAATTAAATGAAGGTAGAACAATTGGTCCATACTTGCGCCATCTCTTGGAAGAGTTGTGGGATGAGGGGAAAGTGACATGTGAAATGGTGGATGAGGTGTGAACATACCGTTCCCTTAGATGGTCTCAGCATTGTCACGAGTTACTGACTCAGAATTAGCCAAGCTGTTGGTGGAGACCACTATGTCCTTCATGGAGTCCAGAACATCTTATCCAACAAAGGTGAGTGGAGTCTATCAGAGACTGTGGTGCAAAGTGTTTGAGTGATGTGCCTGTGAGTGTTGATTAGCTGACAGTATTTGAGCCATGAGATGTTAGTATGGGGTTTGCAATGCTGCTAAGTATGTGAAGGCAGATGAAACTGTGCATACAAGCAGTCAAAACTTCCATTTATATGTCATCATCCACAACTTCAGAATACCCCTAAGCACTTTACTGTCAATGAAGTACTTTTGAATTAGAGTTACTGTTGTCATGTAGGAATTATAGTAGACAGTTTGCACATGGTAAGCTCCCACAACCCATTATGTAATAGGGATTTTGAACAAGGGGCAAATGTTGGCCAAGGAAAAGGAAATGACTTCCCTGCTATTTGAAACAGCTCCACGAGAATTTAGACAGTTGACAGGACCTTGGTTCAGCAACTTATGGAAAAATCCATACCTCTGGAACAGGTGGGATGAGAACCCAGGTCCAGTTAGGAGCACTGCCACTGTTTCAGAATACTCCCCAGTCACTTCGTGCTTAGCCTTGTCAGAGTTTATACTTGGTTATATTATTTGACCTTTGTTTAGGCACACACAGCTGAGAGTTTCTTAAGATCTTATCAGCTAATTCTTGAGATAGTGTGCCATTATGAACATTTCCTACCTCTATTATGGCTTCTCACATACATTTTTCACCAGTATCCCAACTAAACAATGGATCATTGCTGGGAGCAAATAGTTGAGGCATTACAAGTGCCTTTTCAATTTCTGGCTGACTGAATTTGCTCTGGAGACTTTAAAGTATGTCGCACATTGACAGTGCTGTATAGTTACATCAGTGCAACAGTTGTGATGGAGCCACATTTAATCTTTGATATTATTTCCTTTGGCAGCCTTCCTCTCATGAGATGATGGTTTGCACCTTGATGGCCCTTGATGGTAAATAGCTTATTACTGTCTCGTGGCAACAGCGGTTAAGTCAAATTTGTTAAGCAAGCATCCTGCCAGGGCCTTTTCCATCACTTGTTTATTTTGATCCCAGTCTAAACAACTCAGGCTCACTCAGTAAAATAAAGATTAGAATAGTGCCAGCCACTCAATGAACCATGTACCATGATTAAGTCCTATCTGTCTCAATCCACTTTCATTGCTGCACAGCAGTAATTCATAGTGGAGGTTAAAGTAGAACATAGAACATTACAGCGCAGTACTGACCCTTCGGTCATCAATGTTGCATCGATCTGTAAAACCAATTTGAAGCTCATCTAACCTATACTATTCCATTCTCATTCATATGCTTATCCAATGACCATTTAAATGGCCTTAAAGTTGGCAAGTCTACTACTGCTGCAGGCAGTGCGTTCCATGCCCCTACTACTACTGAGTAAAGAAACTACTGACATCTGTCCTATAACTATCACCCCTCAGTTTAAAGCTATGCCCCTCATTCTAACCATCGCCATCTGAGGGAAAAGGCTCTCCCTGTCCACCCTATCTAACCCTCTGATTATCTTATGTGTCTCAATTAAGTCACTTCTCAACCCTCTTCTCTCTAACAAAAATAGCCTCAGGTCCCTCAGCCTTTCCTTCATACCAGGCAACGTCCTAGTAAATCTCCTCTGAACCCTTTCCAAAGCTTCCACAGTCTTCCTATAGTGCAGTGACCAGAACTGTACACAATAGTCCAAGTGTGGCTGCACCAGAGTTTTGTACAGCTGCAGCATGACCTCATGGTTCTGAAACTCAGTCCCTCTGCCAATAAAAACGAGCACACTGTATGCCTTCTTAATAACCCTATCAACCTGGGTGGCAACTTTCAAGGATTTATGTACATGGATGCCGAGATCGTTCTGCTCATCCACATGACCAAGAATCTTACCATTAGCCCAGTAATGGTAAATTCTTGATGTCACAAGGAATTAAGGGCTACGGGGAGATTGCGGGTAAGTGGAGTTGAAATGCCCATCAGCCATGATTGAATGGCGGAGTGGACTCGATGGGCCGAATGGCCTTACTTCCGCTCCTATGTCTTATGGTCTTATAGTACTCTGCATTCCTGTTACCCCTTCCAAAGTGAATCACCTCACACTTTTCCGCATTAAATTCCATTTGCCACCTCTCAACCCAGCTCTGCAGCTTATCTATGTCCCTCTGCAACCTACAACATCTTTCGGCACTATCCATAATTCTACTGACCTTAGTATCATCCGCAAATTTACTAACCCATCCTTCTGTGCCCTCATCCAGAACTTCAGGATGAATATTTCCCATCATCCACCACCATCTGTCTTCTTTCAGCTCGCTAATTTCTGACCCAAACCACTAAGTCACCCTCAATCCTATGCCTCCGTATTTTGTGCAATAGCCTGCCATGGGGAACCTTATTAAACGCCTTACTGAAATTCATATACACCACATCAACCACTCTACCCTCATCCACCTATTTGGTCACCTTCTCAAAGAACTCAATAAGGTTTGTGAGGCAAGACCTACCCTTCACAAAATTGTTGACTATCCCTAACCAACTTATTCCTTTCTAGATGATTATAAATCCTATCTCTTATAATCCTTTCCAACACCTTACCCACAACTGAAGTAAGGCTCACTGGTCTATAATTACCAGGGTTGTCTCTACTCCCCTTCTTGAACAAGAGGACAACATTTGTTATCCTCCAGTCTTCTGGCACTACTCCTATAGACAATGGTGACATAAAGATCAAAGACAAAGGCTTGGCAATCTCCTCCCTGGCTTCCCAGAGAATCCTAGGATAAATCTCAACCAGCCCAGGGAACTTATCTATTTTTACACTTTCCAGAATTGCTAACACCTCCTCCTTGTGAGCCTCAATCCTATCTAGCCTAGTAGCCTGTATTTCAGTATTCTCCTCAATAACATTGTCTTTTTCCAGGGTGAGTACTGATGAAAAGTATTCATTTAGCGATTTTCCTTTCTCTTCTGACTCCATGCCCAACTTCCTGCTACTGTCCTTTACTGGCCCTAATCTTACTCAAGTTATTCTTTTATTCCTGATGTTCCTATAGAAAGCCTTAGGGTTTTCCTTGATCCTACCTGCCAACAACTTCTCATGTCCCCTCCTGGCTCTTCTTAGCTCTCTCTTTTGGTCTTTTCTGGCTAACTTGTATCTCTCAAGTGTCCTAACTGAGCCATCACATCTCATCCTAACATAAGCCTTCTTCTTCCTCTTGACAAGAGATTCAACTTCCTTAGTAAACCATGGCTCCCACACGCCACAACGTCCTCTCTGCCTGACAGGTACATACTTATCAAGGATCCACAGTGGCTGTTCCTTGAATAAGCTCCACATTTCATTTGAGCCCATCCCCTGCAGTTTCCTTCCCCATCCTATGCATCCTAAATCTTGCCTAATCACATCATAATTGCCTTTTTCCCAGCTATAACTCTTGCCATGTGGTATATACCTATCCCTTTCCATCACTAAAGTAAACATAATGAAATTGTAGTCATTATCACCAGGGTGCTCACCTACCTCCAAATCTAACAACTGGCCGGGTTCATTACCCAGTACCAAATCTAATATGGCCTCGCCCCTTGTTGACCTCTTTACATATTGTGTCAGAAAACCCTCCTGCACACATTGGAAAAAGACTGACCAATCTAAAGTACTTGAACTATAGTATTCCCAGTCAATATTTGGGAAGTTAAGGTCCCCTATAACAACCACCCTGTCAGTCTCGCTCCTATCGATGATCTGTAGAACTGTTCAGAGTTCTATAGAAAACTCCCAACAGAATGACCTCTGCTTTCCTGTTCCTAACCTCAGCCCATACTACTTCAGAAGACAAGTCATCAAACATCCTTTCTGCAAGTGTAATACTGTCCTTGACTAACAATGCCACAACAGTAACCACCCCTCCCACCCCACCCCACCAACACCACCACTCTGAAACATCTAAATCCTGAAAGGTGCAATAATCATTCCTGACCCTGCTCCACCCAAGTCTCTGAAATGGCCACAACATCGAAATCTCAGGTATTAACCCATGCTGCAAGTTCACCCACCTTATTCTGGATACTCCTCGCGTTGAAGTACGCACACTTCAAACCAACCTTTTGCTTGCCGGTGCCTTTGTGTGACCTTGAAACCTTATTTCTGACCTCACTACTCTCAACCTCCTGCATACTTGAACTACAATTTATGTCCCCATTCCCCTGCTGAATTAGGTTAAACCCACCTGAAGAGCATTAGCAAATTTCCTCCTCAGGATATTGGTACCCCTCTGGTTCAGGTGAAAACTGTCCTCTTTGGAGAGGTCCTACCTTCCCCAGAAAGAGCCCTAATTATCTAGGAATACAAAACCCTCCCTCCTGCACCATTCCTATAGCCGTGTGTTCAACTCCTCTCTCTCCCTGTTCCTTGCCTCGCTAGCAGGTGGCACAAGCAACAAACCAGAGATAACAACTCTGTTTGTTTTAGCTCTAAGCTTCCACCCTAGCTCCCTGAATTTCTGCTATCTCTCTTCCTACCTGTGTCATTGGTGCCTATGCGGACCATGACTTCAGGCTGCTCCCCCTCCCCTTCAAGGATCCTGAAAACACGATCAGAGACATCATGTACCCAGGCACCTGGGAGGCAACACACCAACTGTGAGTCTCTCTCATTCCCACAGAACCTCCTATCTGTCATCCTAACTATGGAGTCCCCAATGATTAATACTCTGCTCCTCTTTCCCCTTCCCTTCTGAGCAACAAGGGATGGACTCTATGTCAGAGACCTGTGCCCCATTGCTTACATCTGGTAAGTCCCCCCCCCAAACAGTATCCAAAAAGGTGCACTGTTGTTGAGGGGAATGGCCACAGGGGATCCCTGCACTGCCTGCCGGTTCCCTTTCTGTCCCCTTACGGTAACCCATCTACCTTCTTCTTTTACCTGAGGTGTGAGTACCTCCATGTAATTCCTCTCAATAAACCCCTCCGCCTCCTGAATGATCCAAAGTTCATCCAGCTCTAGCTCCAGTTCCTTAACACGGTTCTCGAGAAGCTGGAGTTGGATGCACTCCCATAGATGCGGTCAGCAGGGACACTAGAGGTGACCTTACCTCCCACATCCTGCAGGAGGAACATTCAACTGCCCTAACCTCCATTCCCGTTATTCTAAATTCCCAATAAGACAATTGAAAAACTGGAAAAAAAAGTTAAAAATCACACAACACCAGGTTATAGTCCAACAGGTTTAATTGGAAGCATACTAGCTTTCAGAGCATCGCTCCTTCATCAGGTGATAGTGTCGCCTGATGAAGGAGCGTCACTCCGAAGGCTAGTGTGCTTCCAATTAAACTTGTTGGACTATAACCTGGTGTTGTGTGATTTTTAACTTTGCACACCCCAGTCCAACACCGGCATCTCCAAATCATAGAAAAAAATAGAAACTAGTCACCTTACCAATCCAGCTTGCAAAACCATTTTGTTTTGGTTAGAAGAGGAGGACAGGTGGGAGACAATACCAAGCAGTCTTTCGGGTAAAGCAAGCCCCCAAATATAAAGCCTCACTTACCCAGCAGTGCTGTGTCCGCTCCCGCTCAGCGTGCCCTCCGCCTACACATGAGGTCAGTTTTTATATCCTTTAAATTTACCTTCCCATTGGGACTCTGGTCCTCTCTGTCCCTCCTCCCACTCCAATTGTTGGTGAAAAAGCTGAAAAAAAAGCCAAACCATAAGACAAATCTCCAGATAAAAAACACCAAAGGTGCTGTGACAAAGACAGTGATATAAAGGATGTCAAGTGGTCTGACAGATAATTTGAAAACAGTGACAAGATGTCTCATAGGGTAAATGGAGACAAAATGTATCTGCTGAGAGTGTCGTAAATTAGGTTATAAATTTAAGATGGAAGAACAATCCAATAAAGACTTGGGAAAAATCGTTTTACCAACAGAGTGGTTAGAAGGTGAAACTTACTATCATAGGAAATAGTTGGGGCAGTTGTTGGGATATACTTAAGTGGGATCCAATGAGGTAAGCGAGGAGGACACTTATATTAATGAGGTGAGATAAAAAAGGTGGGGGAAGGCTTTTCTGAAGTGCAAGTATCAGCATAGTTTGAGATGTCAGGGCTCTTGTGGTGGACCGGTAATATCCCTACCTCAAGCTCAGAAAGTCCAGACTCAAAATCAAAAACAGAAATTGCTGGAAAAATTCAGCAGGTACCTCAACTGAGTTTCTCAGTTCTAAGGAAGGGTCACCAGACCCGAAACAATATCTCTGCATTCTCTCCACTGATGCTACCAGACCTGCTGAGCTTTGCCACCCATTTCCGTTTTTCTTTCTGATTTACAGCATCTGTGGTTCTTTAGCTTTTTATTTAAGTCCAGATTCAAGTTCTGCCTGTATTAGAGGAGTCATAATATGCCTGAGCAGTTTGATTAAAAATATTTAGATCAGTGGTTCCTGCTCCCCTCCTCTTCTGTGAGTGCCATGTGATGGCATGAAGAGAATATAGCTTTCAAGTTGTCTGTTGACATGTTTAATTCCACTCAGGAGTTGTTGTGAAGAGCCTTGCTGATAGAATCAAAAAAAGACTTTACATGAGATTACACATTGCTATATTTGATTGTTAATAAATGATACCAGTATTTCTTTCAACATGCTCATTGACAGAATTTTGAGCAGAAATAGGGAAAGGTGTTATTGGGAAGATGCTGACCAGATTTATTTTGGGTACAGTATTGAACCTCAAGGCTCCAAACATTGACTTCCCGTTACTGACACCTAATTGCCCTTTGCAACCACAGTGTTACATTAAAGTGAAAAACTAAGCAAAAGAAATAATTGAAACCTAAAAGAGGAGTCATCACTGTAAAGGAAGATTTACATTTATGTAGCACTTTTTGTTACTTTGTGAAGCTGTCACAAACTCCAAAAGTGCCTTCCAGCCAATTAGATACATTGAAGTACAGTCACTGTACAGGCAACCATTGTACACTCAGTAAATTCCGCAAACAACGTGACAATGACTAGATAATCTATGGTAATATGTAAGCTGATGGATAAATATTCGCCAGAAGATCCCTTTGCTTCTCAAGTTATGTTGTTGGGAAGGCGAGTGGAGCATTGATGTCATGCCTCATCTGAAAGATAGCATTTCAAACCATGAGGCACTCCCTCAGCACTTCATTGGAGGGTTGGCCTGGATTTGATTCTCAGGTTTCTGGAGACAGGGACTGAGCAGGCAGAGTACTGCCAACTGAGCCACAGTTCACCCCTAATGGAAGCTTACTTTTTCTTTAATACCTGATATTATTATGAGAGCTGTAATTTTATATAATATTGCATAACACACCAGTTATAGCAAAAAAGCACAGCTGATTATGTCTGAGAGGAGAGCTGTTGGTTAATGGTTTGCTGTCAGATCTGAAATCTAAGAAAACTGATTGAAATAGTGTGGGAGAGTGTCCGTGTGTCAGAGAGAGAAATGCGGAGAGTGGTTTGAAATGATTGTTGCTAGATTTTGTCACGAAAATGTTCAATAATATGGAATAATTTGGAACATTGTTTTTTTTTCACTTGTAATTATGAGGCTAGATAATCCTGCCCTGAGGAAGTTTCAGGGTAGGATGAAATCATCTGTTCTGCCTTCTTTTTACTTTTGATGGTGGTAGTGTAGCGGATGTGTTGCTGGCAGGGGAATGGTATTGTAGGTGAAGGGACCTAATTTTTGAGTGTTTTCAAGCTATCTTGCGAATTCTGCCTGCTCAATTATCTTACTGACTCCTAACCTTTCCAGCATTCCCTGTCCCCCAATCCTCACTGAAACAAGATTGTGCTATTGCCTAATTGCTAAGAAGAAATCCAGCCTTACTATTGAATGTAATGCTAGATCGTCTACATTTTTGTTACTCATCAAAGTGATGGATATTAAAATTGGTGACACTTTCCATTTTGGGGGCATGAATTAGAAGCAGCAAAAAAAAAATTGCCCAGGTATTGGTAGTCTCAGCATGCACCAACAATGTTTTCCAATCTGAGATGGATATCTATTCTCTTGATTTTTCCATGTCTTGCACTGGTCTCTACGTTCCATTGCCAGGTGGATAGGCAATTAGTTCAGGGTCAATGCAATGCAATACAATAATACAGCACAGGAGCGGGTCCTTCATCCCAACAAGCCTGCACCAATTCGTATTCCTATTTAGACCTGATACATATTGCCCATACGCAATTTCTATCCTTCTGTTCGCTTCCCATTCATGCACCTTAAATATTGCTAACACGCCTGCTTCCACCATCTCCGCTGGGATTGCGATCCAGGCACCCACAACCCATTCTATGAAAACATCTCCCTGGATTTATCCCCTAAACATTCCCTCTCTCAACTTGAACCTGTGCCCTCTTATAGTAGACCTTTCCATCCTGGGAAAAAAGCCTTTGCCTATCCACCCTATTTATGCCTCCCATAATTTTGTAGACCTCTATTAGATCTCAGCCTCTGTCTTTCCAGTGAAAACAATCCGAGTTTATCCTACCTCTCCTCATAACTAAAACCCTCCAGACCAGGCAACATTCTGGTAGACCTTCTCTGGATCCTTTCCAAATCATCTACATCCCTCTGGTTGTGCGACGACCAGAACTGCACATAGTATTCCAAATGTGGCCTAGCTAAAATTTTGTACAGCTGTAACATAACTTGCCAACTTTTATACCTGAGCAATTTGTTAATATGCAAACGTTTATATTCGATGCCCTGGCCAATATCGGCAAGTGTGCTGTATGCCTTCTTGACAACCATATCTGCCTGTGTTGCCACTTTCAGGAATCTGTGTACCTGTACACACAGATCCCTCTGTCTGTCAATGTCCCTAATTTATTGCATATTTCACACCTGAATTTGACCTTGCAAAATGCATCACTTTGCTTTTGTCCAGATTAACCTCCGTCTGCCATTTCTCTGCCCAAATCTCCAATCTACCTATATCCCACGGTATCCTTTGACAACCCTCCTCACTATCTGTAACTCTGCCAATTTTGGCAATGGACCGTAGACCCTTACAGGTGTCAGAGAGAAGGAAACATTTTTCCCATCACTCCCAGAGGTTCTGTCAGACCGAAGAAAACATTTTCCCCATCACTCCCAGAGGTGTAGGTAGTGTTTACCACAAATTAAATTACATATGGAAAAGCAATGCTAAATAATATCCGGACAAAGCATCCTTGAGAATGTTACATCACTCTCAAACCATTGCAACATCTTTGAATTGTTCTCTAACATTAAATATATACTTAATTTTAGAGTAGGAAACATCCGGTTTAGTGTTTCTTGCTGAATTGACTTGGCTTAACCAAACTTTTAATAGTTCTAACTTTAACCTCTACGTATATTGCACATTAATAGCAAATGATATATTAAAATAGATTCATGCTACATATTTCACAGCACGCATTCGAGTTTTATTTGTTTGCGATGCTGTTTCTGTGACCATGGCACACAAATGACAATAATAGATTTGGTTCAGATTTAAATTCATTTTGTTTGGCCTTTGTTGTTTTGTTCCACTTTATAAAATCACTTGACCTGGAGGAGTTTAACCAACAAACAATTTAACCACCTGCTCTTGGCATTCAATAGCATCCCTCCATAATAACATTCTGGGGGTTACTGTTGGCCTGAAACCAACTTAGACCAGCCATATAAATACTGGAGCTATAAGAACAGATCATACGCTGTAGCAAGTAACTTATCTCCTGTCTCTCCCATGCCTTTCCACCATCTACAAGGTGCACATCAGGATTTCCTCTTCACTTGTCCTGATGATTTCAGCTTCGACAACACTTAGTTGCCAAGTGTACACCATCAATAAGTTGCACCACACCAACTCACCAAGGCTCTTCGACAGTTTCTTACACCCCCATGACTACTGCCACCTTAAGGTCATGAGATACATGGGCACATCATCTGCTGCAAGTTTCCTCCAAAGCCACATACTATCCCGACTTGGAAATATACCGCTATTCCATCTCTGTCACTGAATCAAAACCCTGGAATTCTATCCCTAACAGCACTGTGGGTGTACCTCCACCGCAAGGATGGCAATGGTTCAATAAGGCAGCTCACAGCTATCTTCTTGAAAACAATTCGGGGTGAGCAATAAATGCAATGATTCCTACATACTCTGAAGAAATATTTTTTTAAAAAACCTTAACCAAGTTATGATTAATTTCAGTTTAATCTATTATAGGTAGCAGGTAAAGGCTTTTGGGAAGCAGGTCAAATCCAAATGAAACACCCATTGTAACCCACAGAAACCTGAGACAATGCACTTGTTAAGGTAGTTGTATAAAGTATGTTAGATTGGTATCTTTAATGGAAATCCTAAAAATGACAACCTGCAGGGAAGCTGAAACACTGAAGCCAATTTAATTGACAATTCCCCTGACCATTCCTGAGAGGGGAAAGGTGTAGTAATGTCAGAGAGCTAGCCCACGGCTTTCAGTTCAGTTAAGAAAGGACAGATAATCCACCAGAACAGGGTGCTAAAGTCAGCCACATCAAGCGGGAGATTCCTTCATAGGTTTAGCACCAAGCACTTGGTTGTGCAAAAAATAAATAGGCCTCTTTTTGTCACTTACTACACTATTAATATCACCACACTTTACTATAAATGCTCATTCGTAGATTTTTTAAAATTCAGTTGTCAGTTGTACCCACCACATTAGAATGTGCCTACCTCCTTGATCACATCAACAATGTGTATTGTCCATTTGGAACATAGGACGTCATCATCACATCCTCTGGGTTACACTGTTTGCAGGAATGCTGGGTGAGGCTGAACTCAAAGTTTGCAAAATCACTCATGCAGAATGAGGCTATTCAGCCCATTGTGTCAATTCTGGCTCTTTTGAATGAATGATTTTATTGCCACATATATCGAGGAAGATACAGTGAAAAGTGTTTGGTGGAGCTATCGAATTAGTGCCACTGCCCGTTCTTCCCCACGACCCTGCAAAATGTTCCTTTTCAAATGTGTATTTGTAATGAGCACAATAAAACATGTATGTAAATTCAAAACACATCTTTTCATATTGAGAAGATGATCAGAAAATGATGGCTGAGAAAGGAATACAGGCTAATCTCTATATGTGAGATTTTGAGTTTGGTTTTGTGTTTATATCTCTCCAACTTGTGTATTATGAAGAATGGGAGTAAATGTCTTCTCTGATTGTCAGACAGATAACAATTATTCCAATGCTGAGTGACTTTCGCATTTTGATTATCAGTGAGCTTGTCAGTGGCAGGTTAAGGCAAAAGTTGGATATAATGACACATTCATCAGCAGTGGATGATTGTTCAGTCTATTCCATGCTTATAACTTTTGTCCAAGACAGACAGAAAAGGGTAAAGGATTTGCCATACTCAAGCACACATTAAATTTATCAGTGCTGAAAGCTATGGCAAATGACTGGAGAAATCATTTGCCTAAATAATTAAAACAGCTATTTTATGAGCAATTTAATGTTAGTTTAAACAGCAGAGTGAATTAATTAAAGTTTGATGGCTGTCCACATTTGCATTCTTGCACACGAGGTGTAATTGCTTATGTGCTTCAGATGATTATACTCGCAATTGTGACAACAATAGTTTCTATTTCAAAATTGGATCATCTTTATTGACCTGGGATCTCATTTCCAACCATACACCACTACACAATTGATAAAGACCATGAAAGAAACAACCATATTCACAGAAAACCGCAAAATGGGAGAAGAACATATATGGACCAAAGATGCTTCCAGGGATTACTCCAGTGTTTCAGTGTAATGCAGAAGTACATTAGGCTAGGTGGATTGGCCACGCTAACTTGTCCCATGTATCCAGGGATGTATAGGCTGGGTGGATTAACCCTGGAAAGTGGGGGGGGGGTTACGGGATAGGATAAGGTGCTGGGTCTGGGTGGGATTCTCCTCGGAGGGTCGGTGCAGACTCAATAGACCGAATGGTCTCTTTTCCCACTGTAGGGATTTGATGATTCTCATGCACCAATTAAAAACTAAACTAACATCATTTGGTTTGTGGTGATTAAAACCGATTATGGCAAAACAGATAATTCCAGCCTTCACAGGAGGAACGCCTAAATTTAAACAGTTTAATTTTGTTGAAAGCAGGAAGTAAATGAGTGCTGTGCTAATAAGAAACAATTGTTTAAAAGACTGGCCTCACAAACAATTGGGAGCTAATTACTGATAAGCATGTCTGACCAGGTTTAAACCACAATAAGGTAAGAACCTGCACTTTCAATACTCAAGCGCTGATCATTAGCAGTGTGTGTGGAGCAGTATTTGTAACCTGTGCATCCACCACTCTGGCAGGACTGGGTTGGAAGGCAAAGGGTGTTCAGAGACAGGGAGAGGGGTGTGTGGGTTCTACAATAAGGACAGAAGGTCTTGGTAGAAGAAATCCAGAGGAAGATGTACAGAGGGCGAGGAGCATCAAAGGCAGCAAGCGAGTAGGATGAAACAAGAAATTCTTGGGAGGTAATGGCCCAATGCTGTGGTTCTAGTGCTGCAGAAGTGGAATGCTTTGGCACAACTGGTCAGGATAAATGGCCATGTCTCAAATGCACATTACTCAATAACTGCACTATCAATATCACCAGCCCACCATCTCACTACACATTGAAATTCACACAGCCCACGTTATCACACCCTTCACGAGTACTACTTAGTCCAAACACAATTACTCAACTGGAAGAAGGATCATACACATGGAAGAGAGTAGAAAGCTGGCACTGCATCAGTTGTTATCTCTATCACCCATACCACCTCACACCAAGAGCATCATGTTAACCTAAAGAATAGCGTAGAGCAAACCCCATGCTGAATTTCACCAGGCACTAGTGGGTAGCAACTAAGCCTGGTGGGAGGGATGCCAATGTGCCATCTTGCCAAGTTGTACATTAGTATTGCTATGGAGGATCTTGAAGGGCCAAGATTCAGAATAATGCCGAATGTTTTTCATACAAGGCTCCCCAGTGCAATGATCAGCCCACCTGAAAGCCAATCTGGCTTGGGAAAAGGTGAATTACATCTCAAGTTTGCTTGATACAGCTGGGAAAAGCTGCTGTCCACCTTGTGGAGGCTGGGCAACCACAGCCAGTGACTTGGGAAGCAGAATATTGTTCATATCCTGATGACTGAGGTGGTAGCTTCCACCATAGACATTGGAGACCCTGTGGAAAATTAACCAGTTTCTATGAAATGACAAAATATTGCAGACAGTCAGCAGACAGAAACCCAATCAGTTTCCATTGCATCCTCCATGTTGACCTTAGCTACTCCTGTCTTGCCACTTCACCGTTTCCCTTGCACTTATTTGACAGTCACGCCTCACAGATTGCTCCAGTCAATGCTGAGATGGTCCAGTCTGATAAGTAGATCACCGTGACCCACAATTTCTCATTGCAGCTAACAAATGACCAGCTCATTCCAAAAATCTCACCTTGCTTTCTACCACTTGGCTTGCATTTTGTAGAAACATCAGAATAAGAAATAAATCATAGCATAGTCACTGTGGGTTAGCAGCAGAGTGAATAATTTCATATCTGTGACTTGGATCATTTTTCATTGTTTTCTTTTGCTGTAAATAAAGAGGGACTATGGTAATTAGATGGGGGTGGATTTGGTGGTTGTTCTTCATGTGGAAGGGGTTGAAAGATCCTGGATTTCCTGATGGATCCTGGAAGTTGAGGCATGTGGCAAAGGTGCTCTGGAGTCTGATGTTGGAGGAGAAGTCTCAAAAGCAGTTTTCAGTTTAATGATGGTTAGCATCACTCCTACATATCTGGTCACCCTACACCCCCTCATAGCCATCCTTGTCCTGAATCTCCACCTCCTCATGTAGCTCTGAAACCTGATCCACTGACACAATTGCAGTGCCCAGTCCTCTCAGAATTTTGGAACATGCAGCAAGTCACCAGGAATCTGGAGACTTCCCAATACTGCAGGGTGGTGGATTGGTTCGTATTGCATGGCTGCTTCGCTAGCCTTGTGGGATTCTGAGATGGTTTGTAAGCCACGGCATCTGAAATTATCCTTGTCACCTACATCAGAATATAGAAACAGGAGTAGACCATTCTACCCCTTGAATCTTTTTTGCCATGCAATGAGATCATGGCTGATCTGTGGCCTGACTCCATATATCTGCCTTTGGCCTATATCTCTTACTTGTCAGGTATACACACTGCCTTTGGACAATGACTGCCTGATTATAAATATATGGTGATAACTTGCTGAACACCAGTGTGGTGCACTACAAGCAGTGAGCTGCACATTGCTCAATACCACCAAGATTAAAGGAGGAACTTGCGTGGCCAATGCCACCAGTGGTTCCCTAGGCCATTCACAATCCTGATAGATCTTGCAACCCAGGAGAAAGTGAGGACTGTAGATGCTGGAGATCAGGGTGTGGTGCTGGAAAAGCATGGCAGGTCAGGCAGCATCCAAGGTGCAGGAGAGTCAATGTTTTGAGCATGAGCTCTCTGGTTTTCCTAAGAAGTAGGGAATGATTGTACAATATTCCTCAGACATATAGAGCCGTAGCTCCCTAATGCAAAAGTGCTCAAAGTGTACTATGTGACTGATAAAATGACAGCAGGATGGAACACTGAAATAATATATAAAATAAATGTCTTATAGGGTCATAGAGTCATATAGCACAGAAGCAAACCCTTCAGTGCAACCAATCCATGCCAGACACAATCCAAAACTAAATTTGTCTCACCTGCCTATGCCTGGCCCATACCCCTCCAAACCTTTCCTATTCATGTGTTCTTCCGAATGTCTTTTAAATGTTGTAACTGTACCCACATCCACCATTTCCTCAGGAAGTTCATTCCACACTCGAACCACAAAAATTGTCACTTATGTCTTTTTTAAATCTCTCTCCTCTCACCTTAAAAATGTGCCCCTAGTCTTGAAATTCCCCATCTTCAGGAAAAGACAACTACCATTAACTCCATCTATAGCTCTTATTATTTTTTAAACTTCTATCAGATCATATCTCAACCTCTTACTCTCCAGTAAGAAAAGTCCTGGCCTATCCAGCTTTTGTTTATAATTCAAACCTTCCAGAACAGAATAAGAGCTGAGATCTGACTCTTTGTTATTTGAGGACTTAAAGAATTATGACCATTTCTTTGATGATGTGCAATCATCCTCATTAGCTGGTCTGGACTGTTATGAATGTAGGAGTAGTGCTTTCTGAAGAAAATAGGTGGATAAGGCCCCGGCACCCTCTTTCTGTTCTCCAATAATGTTGCTGCTGTCTCCTTTCTGGAGAACTTCCATCTCAAGCCAGGGTTGAGATTGCCTGTGGGTAGGTGTGCAATTACATGCTGCTGGCCATCTGCTAGTTTTCTGACGATATTCTGTCCCTGGGCTGTTTTCCTAATTTATGGATGGGTTGCCAATTAACAAAGTTAAAGGCCAATTATGTGTCAAGATGACAGATCAGAACCCTAAAGCATCACAGACAGTGTTAGCTTATAACTCCAAAACCAGTTATTGTTTAAAAAGAGAAATCTGCTATAGCCAAAAAAAGACTGCTGATATAAACTATCCAGTAAAGTCTCAGAGTGGGACTCCTAGAACGTTGCATCTATAAAGTGTCAGGAAAACCTCAAAGAGAGAGAAACAAGCAGGAAGAGCTAATGAGAGGTCTGACTGATTATACGTCTTCTCAACAGAAAGCCAACTCTTGTATAATTATTTTGTTTTGGCCTTCCAGGAACACACTAAAAAGATGTTAAAAACCAACTGTAGCACTAATCTGAGTGGGTTGGTATCCTGCCATCCTAGTGTGTGAATAGTGTGCTAGGAGGGTCACAGCTCTGAGCACAATGATTTCAATACACCAGTATTGTACTCTGTCTCAGTCTGAGTGCTGCCAGTCAGACTTTTATGAAAGGAATTGGGACAAAATAGTTTCAATTATTATACAAAGTCAAGAATCTCAAAAATCGACTGTTTGACTACCAACATCAACACCACCAGTAACATCTCGAAAGTGGCAGTAACATTCAACTATTTGCTCTTCACAAAACAATTGAGAGACTGATCTGTATATCTTTAAGTTAACTTGTTAAAGTTTGTTTGTGGGATGTGGGCATCCCTGGCTGACCAGCACTTAATGACATGATCATGCATATCAATGTCCTGTTGTTCTTCTGTCCATCACTTGTGGACTTCCTCTTGTCTCAGTTTTGGCTGATTTTTCTTTTTGGCAATGCACAGTCTTTTATTTCAAAGTCAGGGACATCTGTGGGTTTTTTTTAATTCTGGAAGGTGTTGCTTGATTATTTTTGTAGGATGCTGCTGGTACTGATCTGCAGCAAAGAAACTCCTTTGTGTGGTATAAACCATTGTGGACATTGAAGTGGGGCTAATGGCTAAAAGTAAAGGACAGAATTATCAATTCTTACAAAAGCCTTCCCATAATCTGTTTAGAGCAATATGTGAAATAGCAGGAAGAAAACGTGACTCATTTGGCCCGTGGATATTTTGTTTTGCTGCATGAGAAGATCAGAGATGTTGGCTGCTCTCCTGATCCTTTCATTCTAAAAATTTGCACTAAAGTTAATAATGTTTAAGTTTGTAATTTCTGGCCATTGTACTCAGTGACAGTGCATGGGATTTATTAGTTCCTCTGATCATATTGTACCTCTGGCAGAAAAGACACCTGGAATGTGCTCAAAGCATTTGGCTGTGACTGCCATCTTGGAACTCATAATGGGAAATCTAATATTTTCATCCATCTGTCAAGATTAAATGAAACCATTCCCTGGTCAGTGAAAGGCTTTCCCAATCAGTTGAAGAGAAACTGCCGGAACATCTTTACACACAGCAAGATTTGTCCAGTGACAGTTTCTATCAAGCCACTATGTGTAAACAACTATGATGCATGTGTCGCTACTCTAGTTCTGAGGCCACCCTTCAATATCAATGGGGCATGTCTTCAGAATCAATATTATAAATAGAGGTGGTTATTTGTTTGAAACTTAGCAGATATCTCTATGAACTTAAGAAACAGATATGAGTATAAACATTAAACTGAAGACTCAATTGTTAAATTATGTTATAAAGTTAATCATACATTGTGACAAGACATCTTTTTGAATGAATTTATTAACAGGGGAATACTAATATTGATGGGGGTCAGTTAGGCCATCTGACTAGATAGCTGGTTTGTGATGCAGCTTGAAGCTAACAGCATGGGTTCAATTCTTGCACTGGCTCAATCACGCCCCTTACCTGAAGCATGGTGACCCTTCGGTTAAAGCGTTACCAGTCATCTCTTTTGAATGAGAAAGGCCTATGGTCCAAGTCAGGAATGTGATGAAATACTCTGCATTTGTCTGGGTGGGTGCAACTCCAACAACACTCAAGAAGCTTGATTCCATCCAGGATGAAACAGCCCACTTTGGCACCACAGCCAAAAGAATCCACTCCCTCCACTCCCCATGCTCAGGAGCAGTAGTGTGTGCCATTTACAAGCTGCAATGTAGAAATTCACCAAAGATCCTAAGACAGCATCTTCCAAACCTATGACCACTTCCATCCAGAAGGATAAGGGCAACAGATAAACAGGAAAACCAACACCTTCAAGTTCCCATCCAAGCTATTCGCCATCCTAACTTGGAAAGATATTGCTGATCCTTCACTATCACTGGATCAAAATCCTGGAATTCCCTCTTGAAGGGCATTGTGGGTTAACCCACAGCACATGGATTGCATTGGTTCAAGAAGGCAGCTCACCACCACCTTCTCTTGGATAACGAGGGACGGGAAATAAATGCTAGCCGGGCAGTGATGCCCACATTCTACCAGGAATTAAAAAAATATGCCTTTGAAGAAGGCTATAACCAGAACTGGCTTGGTACACTGAAACCCAATAGTAATGGCAACTGATTGAAGCTAACTCTCAAAAAAGGACTATAATTGTACTTGTGAGTAATTGTTGGAGTGCAGTCTCAGGAAGAAAAGATTGAATTACCAAAACATGACCCAACACTTCCAAAGCTAAATCTTTGAAGATGAATAATTGAAATCCCTTGGAAAGGAACTAGTGCTGCAATGAGGTTTGGGTCCCACAGTCTCCCTAAAGTCTGGATAGGATCTGTCTTTGCCAAATTGGCCATTTAAAATGGAGCGTTTTGAAACATTTGAGTATTCTTTGTTTGTTAGTGCATATTTGCCTCTTGGTAAACCTGAATGTTAGAGTTTAATTGAGCCACTTTTTAAACCTGATAAAGTTTATTTTATTTGTTCAAAACAAACCTTGTGGCATCATTCTCTTAATAAGTATCTGGGATCTTGAGCTTCACATACTTTACTCAAAATGTTAGTAACCAGATTATTATGTAAATTTGACCATCTTGTCAAGAGTTGCAATCCTTTGTTATCTTGGAAGAGGTTATAATGCACACTCAACATAATGACAGAAAGGGTACAATTAAGAGGACTATAGTTGCACGCAATTAGATAAAGTTAGTTTGTATTTTTTCAAGTCTTAAAGTTTGAAGCATTATCTGAATGAAATATTTAAATGATAAAAGCATTTGGTTAAATAATCTTCTAGTGGAGGAATCAGCAAAATAGGCAGTGCAATCTCAAGTTTTGAGCTCAGGTATTAGAAGCAAAATCCAGAAACGTTTCTAAAAAGGAATGATAGTGGAAATCTAAAACTCTCTTTCTTCAAAATGATGTAAATTTGTTGAGAGCTAGTATGGAGAACATTTTATTAGGTAAGAACGTTAGGGGTTATGGAACTTAAACAGATAAATTAAACTGTATTCTTGATTCACCCTAATATGACGGTGTTGTATGGGTATGCCAGCTCACTATGATGTATATGCTGCTGCACATAGAACATAGAACATAGAAGAATACAGCGCAGTACAGGCCCTTTGGCCCTCGATGTTGCGCCGATCCATCCTACACTAGTCCACTATCCTCCATATGCCTATCCAACGCCCGCTTAAATGCCCATAAAGAGGGAGAGTCCACCACTGCTACTGGCAGGGCATTCCATGAGCTCACGACTCGCTAAGTAAAGAATCTACCCTTAACATCAGTCCTATACCTACCACCCATTAATTTAAAGCTATGCCCCCTCGTAATAGCTGACTCCATACGTGGAAAAAGGTTCTCACGGTCAACCCTATCTAAACCCCTAATCATCTTATACACCTCTATCAAGTCACCCCTAAACCTTCTTTTCTCCAATGAAAACAACCCCAAGTGCCTCAGCCTTTCCTCATACAATCTTCCTACCATACCAGGCAACATCCCGGTAAACCTCCTCTGCACCCGTTCCAGTACCTCCACATCCTTCCTATAGTATGGCAACCAAAACTGCACACAATACTCCAGATGCGGCAGCACCAGAGTCTTATACAACTGCAACATGACCTAAGGGCTCCGGAACTCAATTCCTCTACCAATAAAAGCCAGTACGCCATATGCCTTCTTCACCGCACTATTTACCTGGGTGGCAACTTTCAAAGACCTGTGTACATGGACACCAAGATCCCTCTGCTCATCCACACTACCAAGTAACCGACCATTAGCCCAGTACCCCATCCTTTTGTTACTCTTACCAAAGTGAATCACCTCACACTTACCTACATTGAACTCCATTTGCCACCTTTCTGCCCAGTTCTGCAGCTTATCTATATCCCGCTGTAACCTGCCAAATCCCTCCTCACTGTCTACAACTCCTCCGACTTTCGTATCATCCGCAAACTTGCTCACCCAACCTTCTAACCCCTCTTCCAGGTCATTTATAAAAATGACAAACAGCAATGGTCCCAAAACAGATCCTTGCGGAACACCGCTAGTGACGGCACTCCATGAACTAACTCCTGTTAGTTAACCAATCCTCTATCCATGCTAATACATTGCCCACATCTTTATCTTATGCAGCAGCCTTTTGTGCAGCACCTTGTCGAATGCCTTTTGGAAATCTAGATACATCACATTTACTGGGTCCCTGTTAAGGACTGAGGCAAACTTTTGTCAGGATCTCAAGTATTTTAGTTCTCTGACTATGAGCTAGATAGAAGACAATGTATTACAACGCTGTACAAAACATAATGGTCATCAGGTTCCTTCA
>NC_057728.1:13110281-13113401 GCF_004010195.1 Chiloscyllium plagiosum
CACATCGGCAACAATGTCCTGTTCCTGAGTGAATACTGACGAAAAGTATTCATTCAGTGTCTCCCCAATCTCTTCAGCCTCCACACGCAACTTCCCACTACTATCCTTGACTGGACCTATTCCTACCCTAGTCATTCTTTTATTCCTGACATACCTATAGAAAGCCTTAGGGTTTTCCCTAATCCTACCAACTAAGGACCTTTCATGTCCCCTCCTTGCTCTCTTAGCTCTAAGCTCACAGGATGAAGCTTGCTGTCATCACACTCTTTAAATGCTGCAGGACCCTCTACACCCATTTTGAGGATGAAAAGCACTTCCTGGAGTAACGTGGAAGAGTCTCTTGTTCTCAAGATATGGTGAATCGTGTGTTGGAGTCCACATTACGTTGAGATGATAGATATTGTTACATTGATTGTGGAAGATTAGATGTTCAACATCCTAAGCTGTTTTGCTTACAAGTCCACATCATTGTTGGTGGTCATTTATGCAGCATTAGGAGAAAGTAAGAACTGCAGATGCTGGAGATCAGAGTCAAAAAGTGTGGTGGTGGAAACGTACAGCTGGTCAGGCAGCATCTGAGGAGCAGGAAAATCAACATTCCGGGCAAAAGCCCTTCATCAGGAATGTGTCAGTATTAACCTTTTAGATCAACATACAACAACTTACAGGACATGTTCTTAGGACTGAATGGACTACTCTTCTTTTTTAGATTCTGATAAGTTAATTTAAAATTTGGAACTTAACAATATTTTCAAAGTAACCATTTCTTTGTTTACTAATCCTATTATAGCTTTCAGGGAGGTCAAGTGATATTTGGGAAGGTTTTGCATTCTAAATTGATTGGAACCTGTCCCTTGGGGCCCCAAGCCCCTCAGGCTAATAAGAGTTAATCAGCTTGTTCAATAAATGATTTATTTGTTCATAATATTTTAGGCAAATAAAACTATAAACAGAAGCTATCTTCAATTATTTAACATTAGGCATTTAGTTTATCTGCAATAGCTGGAAATGTCTCATTATTAATAGTTTCAGTCCAACATTCTTCAATTTATTACATATCTATTTTCACCCTTGCCTAGCAGGAGTGTACATTGCTACTTGTCAGATTCAAAAGGGTCAGCTAATGCCAATAATTTGCATTTTGACATAGATGTAGGGAATGTAATGAATAGCTACTTATGGCTGCAGCTGAGAATCAAAGGGGCACGGTCCCTCACAAATAAGTGACTCCTTACAGAGAATTAAAATCTTACAGCCTTTATCAAGATCCAAGCTAATGGTCATATGGCAGAGTGGCATCACTTCGATATCAAAGCATGTTTATCAAAGGTACTACATTGCAACAATGAAGACATACATAAATAACAAAGACATAGCCAAAGGCTACATAAGAGAACTTGCCCAGCTCCCATATGAAATAGACAATAAAAATGAAAAGAATACACTCAGAACACATTGGAATGAGCGGCATGTGTATTTAAATATTTTGGTAAATCTGGAGCATAAATGACTCTTGTTGTAAGGTGACTCCTCACTTACATTCATCATGATCTCCATTGGAGGTTTTCCACCACAATTTCTTCCCCTGTTGTGATCTACAGTTTAGCCTAGTGTGGTAGAGGGAAACCACTTGGTAGTCTAATGAGAAGAGAGTCTTGTGTTAAACAAGATGCAGTTTATTCCAGTTTAGGGACTAGTGACATTTGGTATGATAGACATTTGGGTGGAATCTTACAGGGGCTTGAGTGAAATGTGCTATGGCAGAATTAGGCAAGATGTCCTGCAACTTGCTGCACCCTTCCATGCTTTTGCAGAATGACAAGGTGAATTCCCAGTTAAGGAGGACTAGCGCTAGTTAAATGCCTTATTATCACCACAACCTGCCTCATAGCTAGCTTCCTATCTTCCCAAATGAGCTAAGCAAGATAGTCATCAGGAATCTGTAACATGGAGAACGAGGGGGTAGCTGGTGACATCAGCTTACCGCTTACCAAAAGACCTCCAAGTTGGACATTGGGCACCAATGGCTCAGGTGATGATTGATGGACAACATGCAACATGATCTGAGAACCTTCATGGCATTGCTCTGATCTACTTACAGCATACTTCTGCATGCTATTGTTGCTGCACCATCAATTATCATTGAAATGCTGCAGCAAGGACATTGTGCACTCAAGGACCACATGCTCAACTCATGGGTTGGATCAGGCCGTATCTCCAGCTTGTTCACTTGCCTTCAGAGCACTCATTCACTCTGAAGCCCACTTGGCTTTGCATTGCCATGCCTTTCTTTTTGCATTCTGCCCTCTCACCCAAAGATACCAGGCACACATTCCTTCTATCTTATCTTGTTGTTAATACAGACACTAGGGAGCTTGTCATGGTTAGGTCAAGTCTCAGATACCGTCACATAGATGGGTTAACTCCAGGAAGGGTAAGAGAGGTAGGCAGCTAGTGCAGGAGTCTTTTGTGGATATACCCATTTCAAACAGGTATGCTGTTTTGGAAAATGTAGTGGGCGATGGATTCTCAGGGAAACGTAGCACAAACAGCCAAGTTTCAGGAATTGAGACTGGCTCTAACACAGCGAGGGGTATGTCGGCTTCCAAGAGATCAATTGTATTAGGGGATTCTGTAGTCCGAGGTACAGACAGACGTTTCTGTGGCCAGCAGAGAAAAAGCAGAATGGTGTGTTGTTTCCCTAGAGCCAGGATCAAGGATGTCTCCGAGAGGGTGCAGAATGTTCTCATGGGGGAGAGGGCTCAGCAGGAGGTCATTGTCCATATTGGACCTGATGACATTGGAAAGGAAAAGGTTGAGACTCTGAAGGGAGATTACAGAGAGTTAGGCAGGAATTTAAAAAGGAGGTCCTCAAGGGTACTAATATCTGGATTACTCCCAGTGCTATGAGCTAGTGAGGGCAGGAATTGGAGGATAGAGCAGATGAATGCATGGCTGAGGAGCTGGTGTATGGGAGAAGGATTCACATTTTTGGATCATTGGAATCTCTTTTGGGGTAGAAGTGACCTGTACAAGAAGGACGGATTGCAACTAAATTGGAAGGGGACTATCATACTGGCAGGGACATTTGCTAGAACTGCTTGGGAGGATTTAAACTAG